>NW_006238930.1:3188387-3195463 GCF_000226075.1 Solanum tuberosum | reverse complement strand
CGGGGTTTCGGATCCGAATATTTTGGGCTTCTTCAAGAACATGAATTTTCCTTCAAATTGAGTTTGTGAATTGATTTCAACTCCGTTTTCAAATTGGTTTTCACCATTAGCTTCCAAATACTTTAAGGATCATTTTACATCAAAAATTTCCAGATTTGGGTATCGTTTTCCGGTATGAGACTTTTGGACCGTTTTGCCCTTTTCCCCTAAATTTCTTGATTTTGGTGTCATTGGACTCGAATTGTGATTGTGAATAATTGTTTGAATAGATTATCGTGATCCGGATTATACTCGGAAAGGAAAGGGCTCAAGTCAAGTAACTTTTGGAGTTCGTTTTAAGGCAAGTGGCTTCCAAACTTTGTAAAACTCTTAGACTACGCATGACTACTTTCCTAATTGTGTTGGGGAGTAATGGGGATTGAGGATGGGTTTTATTTGTTGATTGAAATTGTTGTAATTGAAAGATGGGGAATAAAACGAGCTAAATGTGTTATATGTGACTTGAATTTGTTGAATAAGTCATGTGATAACTGATATTGAGGGGATAGAAGAGCATGAGTAGGCTATGATTGATACAGACATTGATGTTGAGACAGATGATGTGTAATACTATGATGTGGTCGTGATATGATTGTGATTGAGAGGAGAAAAAATAATACAGTATCTTATTTGGTGAAATTGTGAATTGATCTGATATTTCAATAACATTAGGAAACAATTTGTTATTTTCCAAAAGCGTCTGTACCTCATCTCAGACATACATGCTAGAGTATTTATGGTTGTTCAAGGATTAAATAGATAAATCAATGGCAAAATTGATTTATTGGCTCATTTGTATCGAATTATTGAATTAATAGTTGTTGATGCAGAAGCTAATTTATAAATCTTTAACTTATAAAGTGGAGTGCATATTATTCATTCTAAAAATCCACATAGTTTTGAAATAATTAATTGTTGTACAAGCAAATATTTGTTAAATAAATATCTATGTACATGCATCATGTGATTTACAAGTACAAAATTACTAGTTTAAGTACAATTAGAAAAAATATTTTGTTTGATGGGAGATTAATACATTGTTGAGTGAAAATGAATGAAGTGAATATAGAATTATGATTGAGCCAATACATCACCTGATAACCACTCAATTGTTACTAATCTGATATCGAACCAACTGGTGTCTTATTGGTTGGCTAGTGGATTAGTATGTTTAAAATCGATATTCGATAAGTCACCTTTATATTGATAATTATAGTGACCGAACTAACTTGTGCGCACTTTAATTAATTCTACTAAATACATGCTACCTTTCACCAACGAAAAAAAAAATACCAAATAAGCCAAATTAGTAAACATAATAACATAGTTATTCGCTCGTCCGTCCAATAAACAGCCTTAATACTCCCTCTGTCCAACAATACTATTGATTTTGCACACTTTTTAAGAAACTATAAATAGAAGAGCAATTTTCAATATCACTCTTTGAATATAATAAATATAATGTCTTAAAAATGTAATAAGGGAATAACTATAATTAATGATAAGGGTAAATTAGGAACTAAGTGTTAAATTATCCATTGATTTCATAAAAATGAACAAATATTATTAGACATCTCAAAATAGTATAGTGGACAACTATTGTCGGAAGGAGTAATATTTGCTGATACAACCAATCTAAAGGGAAAAAGTGCACGATCATTTATTAATGCCGAACGTAATATACATTCCTGTTTAAAAGTATATCTTTCTCATGCATAGAGTTATAATTAAGCTAATGATTTGAACTTTTTGGTTAATAAATCTATATTTTTATTTTTGATAAGGTAACGTGTGAATAAAAATATTACTGTATTTATTGTATAAGAAATTCGAAGTCCTATTTATTGTAATGTCTTTTAAAGATTGCGTTGAATGAACATATGCTACTAAACAGGTATTTACCCCAAAAGAAAAATACAAGTATTAATATAAAATAAATTAGTCCCACTCAAGAATGATAATTATAAAGAATGTAACAATTTCTTTACTACACATTGCAAATGGAGGAAGATTAAGTTAATTTGCAAATAAAATGGTTTTCTTTCTAATCATAGTACTAAACAATTCACATTAGGAACTTTATCTTTTCATAAATCTAATCCACTTGGTTGGCAGAAAAAAAAGATTCACATAATGAACTAAAATATTGACCTATTATCCATACACCATAAGTTTATGCAGGAACTGACAAAAATAAAGAAGAGAAAAAGAGAAGCAAAATACACAAGGGAGGCTTGGTTAAGCACAAAAACTGATCAAGCAAATGCAAAATTACATGTCTCCAATCATGCTGTACAAGAGAATAAAAGAAAGGAACTGCAAAACAAAGGGAAATGTCACATTAACAAATCTCTATCTAGTGAGAAAGAACAAGTATGAAGTTTCAGGACAGTAAGAAAAACAAAGCGCTAAACCAGTAAAGAATGTCGCTTAAATCCAAGCATAGTAAAAAATTTAGACTTCGAAACTCAAGAATTTCTATACAAGAACTTGAACAAGACGAACCATGCTACCGACCAAGCCAACCTCGTGGTGGCTGAACTTCACCATCATTCATCAACTTGTCCAACACCGTATTCAAATCCACTGTTTGTCCACTCTCAGTCAACCTCCGAACTGTTGCCCTTACTTGGTCTCTTGGAAACCCCATGTTTGTAACTTTGTCAACAACATCATCAATAGGAACCCTATTACCAGTACCGGGAGAACTAGACCCACCAGAAACAGCAGAAGCAGTTGGAAGTGCTTGAGGTAATATCCTTGCAGTGGGGAGCTGCTGATAGCCACTTGAACCACTCTGGCCCATAGTAGGTAGGGAAACTTGTAGTGGTTTCATTGAAGAGCCACTGCCATACTGGCCTGGGGAACTGCTATAAGGATAAGGTTCACCAGGCACAGAGGATGGTCCATATACACCAGAATATCCGAGACCAGGTCTACTAGATGGGGGCTCAAATATATTGGGGGGAGTTCCATATAACTGCTGTGATGGAGGGGCTCCACTAGATGAATGAGGAGGTTGGCGGATGCTTGGCGGTGGATAAGTCTGGGATGGTACAAAAGGTGTCTCTTCACGATGATGGCCTACTAGAGGTTGAGGTTGAGGTTGCGAGGGATGAGGGAGATGTGGTTGAGCAGGTGGAGGTGGAGGTGGCTGAGAGTAGATTGGCTGATGGGTGGACTGATGTTGCTGATGTGGAGGTGGTGGGGTAGGTTGATGCTGCTGTGCTACAGGCGGTTGGTACTGACGACTTAAGTTTTCTGGTGCTTGACCAGCTGGTGGGTAATAAGCTTCTGGCTGAGGATGGGAGGGAATTGGATTCTGGGGAAACTGGTTCTGAAGCTGAACTTGGTATGGCAGATTCTGTTGAGGATGGGGTAGAGGAGCTAGGGTAGAAGGTGGTTGTGTAAGAGCAACAGGAGGAAATTGCTGGTGAGAATGAAGAGGAGTAGGTGTTGTAGGTTGGGATGAATCTGTATGTGTAGTACTATGGGTTTCTGCTTGCTGCTCAATCTTTGGAGCTTGTGATTTCATGAGCTGCAACTGAGCATCCATTATTTCCTGTTTATCTCTTATCACCTGAACACCATCTTGCACCTACATGACAATTCGAGAAAACAAGTACAAAAAAAATAATCATGAACACCAAAAGGAGGAAAAAGGGAAGGAAGAAAGAAGATGTAAAACCACCACACTTAATTTAAGATATTCATCCTCAATCAATAACCATCCATCATAATAATACAAAAAAGGAAAAGAAGACATAAAATGTATGATTAAATTTAAAATGGTATCCTTTTTCTATTAGGAGATCATATTTTCATCTTTCTCTGGGGCAAAGCAGATAAGACAGGCAAAATTATATCTCTCCAAGAAATCACCAGTCAGCTTTATGACAATGCAATTCACCACAACACCAGAATGACATAAACATGATGCATACAATTTCCAAAAAAATTATAAATGAGTTTTTAACGAAAACATCAAAGTGATTTTACCACTACAAGCCAGGGTGAATTGATATCACAGAGGAGAAAGCAAAGTGAGGATATAAATGGCAAAACACAGTTTTAGAACTGAAATTGTCATATGAAGCAAATATAGAACGATTTATAACCTCTCTATGGAACTCAAGTAGTTAATCAGATGCAGTCCCTTAATGAGCACCTCACTTTTCCTAGCATTACATTGAGTTGCATCAAGGTTCTCTGACATCTAACAGGTTTAGATATACAGATGGATTAAGGTGTCCGAAATGTCCTTGCAAGTCATTACACAAAGAGACAAGCCTATGAAGAAACTTTTCTCACTGTGTATATTTCAGAACTACAACTTCATTACCCTGTGTAGTAGTTCAAAATAGATAGGGAACGAAGTAATACATAAAGAAGTCAAGAGCAACCATGGACTTCAAACAAGGATAAAAGGGGAAATTATTTTATACTTTTCATTCTAAGGATGATAACTGGAAAAATGCTAAAAAGAAGAGTTACACTTACACCTAGTCAACAAGGAAAGAAACATAGATGCAGCCTACGGCTCCACAACTCTAGAGTAGTTTACTTGATTTCATTCTAGTGTCAAACCAAGAGCAGCTTAATTGAAGGACAAGTTGATAAATCTAAGATCTAAGGGTACCTCTCTAAGGATATTTTCTAGCTGTCTCAATTTTCCATCGGTGACACCATGGCTGTTACCAACGGACAACTTGAGTTCATCAACAGAGTTATCAATCTGGCGATTTCTAGTCTCCAACTGTGATAGGCGAGCACTCACTCCCTCCACTGCATGTAGAAGATTATCAGCATACTTCTTAACTGTATGATCAATTTCTGATAATAGAGATGAATAAACACTGCCCAAATCTTTCTCCACAATAACCTTGGTAGGATCAATTGAGTCAAGAGAACCATAATTCTGCATAGAAGTGAGAACAAAATAAGAAAATTTCAACTGAAAGGAGTGTTTATTCCAAATTAGGGTCGCCTAATATTTTCCTTAACCTAATTAATCAGCTATGGGAGAGAATGATGATGGATATGTACATGAATTGTTAATATGGTGGCATCAAGTCGAACAAATTGAAATATATATATTTCTGCCCGCATTTCTTAGATCCGCCTAGATTATAGGTATTAAAAAAAAACATGTATGCCTGCAAAGAGAGATAGGTGAAGAAGTTTACTCTGATATTACTCTCAGTATTGTTTTTGGAATCAGCAGAATTCCAAGCCCTAGCTACGCCAACATTACTAGAATCAATGTTAGATTTAGGCGATGAAGATCCAATTGGGCGAATTGGATGAAATTCATAACTGGGAACAATATCTTCTTTCTTCTGATCGCCGCCGCTAATGTGATGATCCGCCTGAGGGTTAACGAGATCGATGAAGTCATTGTTGTTGCTGCTGTTCTGTGAATTCGATAGATCCATGATCTGCTTATCCATGTAGTGCGATGAATTCATCTATATCATGTAAACAAAAATTGTGAAAGAAGCTTACTTGATTGAATCACTACTTGTAGATATGAAATTGAAGCTTTTGCGTTGTTTCAGAAAAAATGTTTTGTCGCTTCTCAGTTTGGCCGGTGGACATTTTGGATCCAAATCCGGATCCTAATTGTGGCCCTAATCTGAAACGGGCCTAGTCTAATGTAACTGGGCTTTGCATTCGTGGGTTTTGCCCGTGCTATTATCATTGCACGTGAAGTAAGTTAAATAAGAAAATCACATCAAAGGGGTGAGAACCCTTTGACATATTGCTGATTTTAATGAGAAATCTTATGAGTGAAAATTAAGAGATAGTAAATAAATTTGTACCCACAAAGTTTATCATTAAAGTTATGTTTCATCATATTTTATTGTGATTGTAATTTATTTTCTATCATTTTAAAATTTATTGCAAACAAGATAAATAAAGGCTAAAGCTATGCTAGAAAATTAATGAATTCGTATCAATATTGTCAAAAAAATGGAGTTATGTCAAAAAAAAATTGAGTTCCATAATTGATTTGTTTTGGTTGAAAAAATTTTCATTTCTTTTTAATTAATTAATGTGATTCTTTATTGTTGAATTACTTTGATATAATTTTTTGTTGGATTGAATCTTACTGGAAGATAAAAAACGTCAATGTCTTAAGCCTATAATTGCCTATAACTTATAAGAATTAGCATTAAAAAATGCATTAGTGTTAACTTTTTGTACAACATAATTTCTAATTTAAAATCGCAATAAAATATTCTTTAGAATATATGCATAAATTATATTAAAGTGAAAAATCATTTTGAAAAAATTACTATAGTTATTAGCAAGCTGCTGGCTACTCTTGTAAGTAGCCTACTTGACATCAAACTTCGTGTCAAGATTGACAAAATTATCTTGTATTTGAACATTCTTTTTAAAAAACTATCAAACTAATTGAACGAGGATTCATTGAAAACTAAGAATAAAATTAATTCTCCTTTTTTTCATTTTTGAATAATTTAGACAAGACGAATTCACTATAATTTAAAAAACAATCCAATCGATCACTTATGTATAGTTGTATCAACAATGCATATTGGCGTGCAAAATTAACACCAATATGAAAATAGCTAGGTGAAAAAGAATAGGACGAGAGGGCACAAAATAAAGCTACATAGGAATTAAAGTTCTAGTACTAAGTAATGGTAGTAGCCCAAACTATACAAGTAAGGGTAGGCGAAACTATTATTTATTAAATGAAAAATACGATCAACCTATTCAAGCAAACCCTCTCTTTTTCGCTTTCTAAGGAATGCCAAGTCTGTTTGTTTATGAATTGGATATGCATCAATCTCTTTTGGATTGATTAAACTTTCCATATAAACAAAACCATCTAGGATAAAGGAAAGTGGATCAATATCAAAAGACCATATTCGATCGTCACATGTTCTATAAATAACCTTCATTCCTCGTAATTCATCTCGGCATTCGTATTGAAGTAGCACTTTTCCATCGGAAAAGCTATATATAGGTATGTTGACACCCAATTTTGACCGACCTTTAATAATATT
>NW_006238930.1:3188158-3188287 GCF_000226075.1 Solanum tuberosum | reverse complement strand
CTCAAAAACATATTCGCAAAAATCTATTCAATGTTGACAAAAGGCCTATCAAAATTTACACTCCTTTGACTGAGCCTATAGATCAATTCTATGAAAAGTTGAGGCTTGCTGGTCACATCGCTCCTATCA
>NW_006238930.1:3185285-3187779 GCF_000226075.1 Solanum tuberosum | reverse complement strand
TTTAATGTCTTGAATTATGCTCTTTGTATTTGGAACTACGTCAGACCTGATTCCCGTTTAAGAGGGGATACGTAGGCGCTCCTATGGAGTTCGGTCTTATCATAATAAAAAGTTCATTTTCCCTTCTAACTGTTAACTGGGGCAGAATTTTTGAAAGGGTTTCAAAAATTCCATCAGAAGAACATTTTCTTGCAAGTGATGATACTGAAGTAGAATTCTTTGCAGGGACTCAAAATTCCTACAAAAGCATTTCTTCGCGCAAATTAGTAACTGGCGCAGAATTTTTGAGAGGGTCTCAAAAATTTTTTCTTGCAAAACCTCGATACTGGGGCAGAATTTTTGAGAGGGTCTCAAAAATTCCATTAAGAGGACATCTTCTTGCAAATCACGATACTGGGGCAGAATTTTTGAAAGGATTTCAAAAATTCCTTCAAAAACATAATTTCTTGCAAATCAAGACTGGGACAAAATTTTGAGAGGATCTCAAAAAATTCACATTAGTCAAGCTACAATCTGCAACGAAGATCAGAATAGTAGAAGTTCTACACTGGGGCAGAAAATTTTGAGGGGACCTCAAAATTTTTGACAACACTTCAAAGGACATTCTAGCAGACGTCAAATGAGCACTGTGCCAAATCAGGCATACAGATCAACCTCCCCCTTAAACTAACTCTTTTTCTTTGAATGCAGAAAAGACAGGTACATATACAAGAAGCAACTTCAACACCACTTGAAGGATCAATATGCCTATATCCGAAAGATCGCTAATCAATGGCATTCCGACCTTCCAATAGGAAGAATGATCAAACTATACTATTCAGAGCTCTAAAAATCGCCAACAAATGGCACACTGCCTTTCCAATCAGACGAAATGATCAGACTATTCCATTTCAAGCCCGACAAATCAACCTTTTCAACTGTACCTACTCCTTACAATAGGACGAAGGGTCAAAGCTACAATAATCTAAACTCGAAGATTGTCAACAAACGACACTCGACCCTTCTAACAAGGCGAGGGTCCAAGATATTTTATGCCCTCAAAGCGACTATTATGTATGTGCCCGAAGATTTGCATTGTGCCCGATATTGCATGTGCCCGAGAATTACATCATCTGCATGTGCCCGAGATTGCATTGTGCCCGATATTGCATGTGCCCGAGAATTACATCATCTGCATGTGCCCGAGATTGCATTGTGCCCGAGATTGCATGTGCCCGATATTGCATGTGCTCGAGATTGCATTGTGCCCGAGATTGCATGTGCCCGATATTGCATGTGCTCGAGATTGCATTGTGCCCGAGATTGCATGTGCCCGATATTGCATGTGCTCGAGATTGCATTGTGCCCGAGATTGCATGTGCCCGATATTGCATGTGCTCGAGATTGCATTGTGCCCGAGATTGCATGTGCCCGATATTGCATGTGCTCGAGATTGCATTGTGCCCGAGATTGCATGTGCCCGATATTGCATGTGCTCGAGATTGCATTGTGCCCGAGATTGCATGTGCCCGATATTGCATGTGCTCGAGATTGCATTGTGCCCGAGATTGCATGTGCCCGATATTGCATGTGCTCGAGATTGCATTGTGCCCGAGATTGCATGTGCCCGATATTGCATGTGCTCGAGATTGCATTGTGCCCGAGATTGCATGTGCCCGATATTGCATGTGCTCGAGATTGCATTGTGCCCGAGATTGCATGTGCCCGATATTGCATGTGCTCGAGATTGCATTGTGCCCGAGATTGCATTGTGCCCGAGATTGCATTGTGCCCGAGATTGCATTGTGCCCGAGATTGCATTGTGCCCGAGATTGCATTGTGCCCGAGATTGCATTGTGCCCGAGATTGCATTGTGCCCGAGATTGCATTGTGCCCGAGATTGCATTGTGCCCGAGATTGCATTGTGCCCGAGATTGCATTGTGCCCGAGATTGCATTGTGCCCGAGATTGCATTGAGCCCGAAGATCGCATTGAGCCCGATATTGCAAGTGCCCGAGAATTACATCATTGCATGTGCCCGAGATTGCATTGAGCCCGAAGATCGCATTGAGCCCGATATTGCAAGTGCCCGAGAATTACATCATTGCATGTGCCCGAGATTGCATTGAGCCCGAAGATCGCATTGAGCCCGATATTGCAAGTGCCCGAGAATTACATCATTGCATGTGCCCGAGATTGCATTGAGCCCGAAGATCGCATTGAGCCCGATATTGCAAGTGCCCGAGAATTACATCATTGCATGTGCCCGAGATTGCATTGAGCCCGAAGATCGCATTGAGCCCGATATTGCAAGTGCCCGAGAATTACATCATTGCATGTGCCCGAGATTGCATTGAGCCCGAAGATCGCATTGAGCCCGATATTGCAAGTGCCCGAGAATTACATCATTGCATGTGCCCGAGATTGCATTGAGCCCGAAGATCGCATTGAGCCCGATATTGCAAGTGCCCGAGAATTACATCATTGCATGTGCCCGAGATTGCATTGAGCCCGA
>NW_006238930.1:3171879-3181523 GCF_000226075.1 Solanum tuberosum | reverse complement strand
ATATTGCATGAGACACGGCCGGGACCCACATTTGTGGACCTCGAGGGATGCCTAACACCTTCCCCTCGAGGTAATTTGAACCCTTACCCTGATCTCTGGTTCGTTGACCTTAGCTAGACTTAGTTAGGTTAGATAGGTGCCCTAACGCGCCTTAATTCGTTAGGTGGCGACTCTTCAATTCCTCCAAAAGCCCAAAAGAGTTGTTAGGTCGTGCATTCCGAAAGGAAAGTCCGTTTTGAGAAAAATGGGGCGCGACAAGGTATAATTGAAAATGCTCCATTAGTTGGTAATGTGAGTAACTTTATCCAAGATTCCTGAACACCATACTCTTTCATTATCCATAAATTGAAAGTGATGTCGTTATGGTTAAAAAGACAAATCATATTTCCCAACACAGTTATGCCCTCTTCAATAGTCACACTTTCAGGGTATAAAGGCATATTTTTTGATAAGGGTATTCTCTTATATGTCTCATTTGAAATATTTAACGACATCATGGATTGTGTATCAGAAGAATCAATACCAAGCCAGTGAAACGCTCCATTTACAAAGGGCAAACATTCCTTACCATACAAAAGGGAAACATCGCCTACAGGCCCAATTGAGGGCGAATAAATTTTTCTCCAGGAACCATTTTTTAGTGCTACAATTTCATCTAGTGCAGTGCCGTTCTTGTCAATCCTAAGGATTTTATAATCATCACTAGTCGAGTCATATCCCAATCCATAAGTTGATTCCTGTTCTGGCGATCCTAAAGGGGGAAGTACTATTGATTCTGACGTAGTGGGGTTCCATAGCAATAGCATTGTAGGCTGGTCCCGAGAAAGTTCGGTCCAAATCCCAATGAGAAACAAGGCATCGCAACAACAATACATTTTATAATGACTGAATGGTGGTTTTGGAACTGTATGTATATCATTAACAAGTAGTTGATTTGGGGATAAAGAAGTGCAATAGAAATTTAAAATTTTACCCCCAATAGTAATAAGCAATTTTTGGGAGTCAAGTTGATTTTTGGCATGATTGTGATGCTTCTTCTTAAAGTAAGGCTCAGTTAATAATATCTTCCAAGATTTTGATACACATTTGAAACGAAAAAGAGACTTAACCGGAAGTTTAGTGAGAATGTCGATAAGTATTCCCTCCTCTGGAATGTGAGTTCCCATTACCATTACCATACTGGCGAAGCTGAAGAGAATAAGAGGTTTTCAAGTATGATTTAATATTGCTGCTATGCGGTTTAGGGTTAAGTGTATATATAAACCTAAAAGGATTGAAGTGTAGATATAAACCTAAAAGGATTGAAGTACTAATTACAGTAAATTTCTTCCATATTTTACGGATTAGAATTTAAAAGGATTGAAGTGTAGATATAAACCTAAAAGGATTGAAGTGTAGATATAAACCTAAAAGGATTGAAGTGTAGATATAAACCTAAAAGGATTGAAGTGTAGATATAAACCTAAAAGGATTGAAGTGTAGATATAAACCTAAAAGGATTGAAGTGTAGATATAAACCTAAAAGGATTGAAGTGTAGATATAAACCTAAAAGGATTGAAGTGTAGATATAAACCTAAAAGGATTGAAGTGTAGATATAAACCTAAAAGGATTGAAGTGTAGATATAAACCTAAAAGGATTGAAGTGTAGATATAAACCTAAAAGGATTGAAGTACTAATTACAGTAAATTTCTTCCATATTTTACGGATTAGAATTCTTAATTTTCCTTTATTTTTAGTGTTAAAATTTGTATGATATTTTGTCATTAGGTTTTTCTTCCATATTTTAAGGATTAGAATTTGTTTATGAGAAGAATTGTGTAATACCCAAATATCATATTTTTGGCAAAGTAAACAATAATAAGAGTCCTAACATTGTTGCACCGTCATTTTTAGTCATATAATCGTAGACCGTAGTAATCCCAAAAATTTTAGGCAACATAGTTAGCTTTGACAATTCCAGTGTTTTAAAATTAAAATTCATTAATAATGAAAGAAATCTTAAATATATGGTGAGAGAAAAAAAAAATTAAGAAATTCTAGTTTTATCATAAGTAATTCTATGTTTTCTCCTTTAAATAAATAAATAAAATTAACCAAAAGGCAACATGCTCAACGTAGGGGGGGGGGACAAAATCTTAATATAACATTATTTAAATTTAGATGTTCATAAAAAGAAATTGATAATTTCTTATGCACTTGT
The DNA here is from genome assembly GCF_000226075.1 of Solanum tuberosum. NCBI lineage: Eukaryota > Viridiplantae > Streptophyta > Magnoliopsida > Solanales > Solanaceae > Solanum > Solanum tuberosum. The sequence continues at coordinate 3,179,320 of NW_006238930.1, read as the reverse complement.
TAAATTGACATGATAATTTCCTTATTCACATTGTATTAACTACTAATAATTACTTTCTGAAAAGTTACATATATACGATCTACTCGAATTAATATTGCGATGAATTCATCTGATGTGTTTTTTTATATCATGTAAACAAAAATTGTTCACAAATTTGTGAAAGAAGCTTAGTTGGTTGAACGACTACTAGTAGATATGAAATTGAAGCTTTGCTTTGTTTCCGGATCCGGAGTTGTATCAGAGAAATTATTTGTTGCTTCTCAGTTCGGCTAGTGGACCTTTTGGATCCGGATCCGGATTCTAATTGTGGGCCTAGTCTGGAAAGTTGAATGTAACTGGGCTTGTATTGTGGGGATAGCTAGGGTGGGGTGTGTGGCTCCTTTTTACATAAGCAAGATTGATAGTTGCAATTTTATTGAAATAATTAGATTTAATGTGCTCAAATAAATACGATAATATTTGCTGTGATTAATTTTGTATCATCCTAATATACTACTACTAAAAAATAAAAAAGACTATATATGTATATACAAAGCTTATTTCCTAGTATATTTCATCCTCATAACACACTTGAGGTATACATGTATAAAGTCATATGTGACTTTAATGAAAAATGGGGCAATACAAAAACTAGGAAAGCCCCTCACATTACCTAGTTACATAAAATAACAATAATTATGCTTAATCCCCAAACAAAGTTAGGATCAGCTATATATAGAAAAGTTGAGGTTGATAGGTAAAAGTTATCAGCTCATGATCAGCTAGTTATGTCAAAACAAATATTCAATGACACATGAACCAGAAGGACTGGACCATGGTACATCAATTTTAACCATGAAATCCTCATATTCAAATGGGACAACTTCTCTATTGATCTTACAAGTGCTTGGTTTCTGAGAAGCAAAAATCCTCATTTCACCAACGCCTTTTATTTCAACTTCAACTGAATTAGATTCATCGTCCAGCTCAATCGACTGAATCGCCCCACCTGTATTGAGCATATTCACCAGCCCAATTGGAGCAAATTGGACTGATTTGGTTCCCAAAATTGTAACAGGAGAAACCGTTAAAAGCTCAAAATTAAAAGGCTCGAGAGTAATTTGGACCCTGTCTGTAGGCTTTACCAAAACCAACTTCTTTTCTTTGAATGAGTAGAGCACAAATGTTTCAATTCTTTCTACGTAAATTGGGCTTGTTCCATGCTTCCACTCAACATCTTTTGGGCCGGCCTGGCAAGTCACAACCTTGGAAAACTGAGAAGCACAAATGTTACGCCTAGCCTCACGGTCCCACCCTCCACCTTGACAATTAAATGCTCCAACAACTCCCGTATACTAAAAAAAGACCAAAAATTAGTATCTTGTATGTCTATCCATCTAAATAATAGCCGATAAATATATATAAACGTGATATCTTACCTTATTGAGGTTCCAAATTTTGAGCATAGTTTTTCCATTATGGAGTGGATCTTCAAAGAGGCAATCACGAGTGGGAAGTGCATAATGTTGGCAACGCAGGATGGAACCATCAGGCAACACCAATGTTTTGAGTAGGTCAAAGTTGTGTTGGCCAACAGAGTCACTAATGTAAATAGGGCCACCAGAAATAGCTCGAGAAGCTGCGTGGAACTCAGCACAAGGGTGTGTTGACTGAAACATGTCCCAATCTGGGTGAATAAAATTGCCCATCCACAAGCTATTGTAAGCACAATGCACCATGTGGCAACCTTGTAGCCAAAATGTACCATTTGGATCACCAGAAGGATCTGTGCACCAAAAGTCATCTCCTGCACAGTGTAAAAAAAACAAAAGCCACTTAATTTTCACGATACAATTTCAACTTTATATTAGGAATTGTCTGTACATATCTTTTCTTTCATATTAGGACCGATAATCTGTGTATACGTGTCCTTGTCATAATTAATTATCATAGATTATTTCCTATAACTTGCCCCAGTTCATTAATTATCAGTATTATAAATTATAACTTACCTACAAAACACGACAAATACCAACCATATATAATCACTAAACAATTAAAGTTTTACCAACTCGTATCATGTTGTGAGTTATAATTATGCAACAGTTATATATAATATAATAAAGGGTAAAATAGGAAAGAATAATCCAATTCAATTTTTTGGTAACTTACCCACACGACCAAGGGCAATAGTCTCAGTACCAAGAAACATAAAATCATTGCAATGTTCCATGCTAGCAATGACTCCATTTCCATTAAAATGCTTCTTTACCGAAGTTGTCAAAGCTTTATAATAAGCCTTGGCCAAATCCACTCTACCACCATAATCCTCACATAGCATTTCCAGCAACTGCACATCCATTAGGAAAAAAAAAATCAATTTTTTTATACATATAGTTAATATACATCAACAATATAAAAAATTTAATAAAAAATCAAGTAGTTACGTGAATGACGTCGACTTTGACTCCATCAATTCCAACAGATTCCAGGTGAGAGTGTAGGCCCTCATACAACTTTTCAGCAATTTCTGGTGGGACCAACCCAATTCCATTGTTCACAATTTTATCAACTGCCAAATCTTCCATTGTTTTCTCTAATCCAGGGGTTAATTTGGGTCTAATAACTTTGGATTCGGGTAGATCCGATACCCCGGGCCTTAACCCGCCCCAGTACCCACATAAAGCATGCCACACGTACACAAAGTCCACTGTGTTGAACTCCTCCTTAAGGTCCTTAATAAAAGCACCCATGCCCTTATTGTTAGGGTCACCCTGTCCCAAACTTCTAGGACTCACATAATCTCTAAACTTATAATTTTCCTGGAATTTAATAAGCCTACAGGGCATTTGCTCACCGGCAGAAGTTCTATTTGTACCTGTTCAGACATAATATAATTAAAAATAATAATTCTCTAACGACTTTTAGATAAGTCAATCAAACAATTTAACGAGGATCGATCATACCTTCTGAGGTGATTGGGTCATCGTCGTGACAAATGGATTGCCAACCATCATCAATCAACACGAGCCCAGGTGGACATCCACCATCAACTAGCCCTTTCACACCTTCCCACACACCTTGAGGGTGCACCGTAAGGTAAAATGCATCCCATGTACACCAACCAAACTTATCCACAATTCCTGGGGGTGTTTTTTCCTCAAGGAGCTTAAAAGTACCTAGATGAATCCTAGCTACTTTAATTGCATCTTTAACCAAGCTGTACGGATCATCACCTGCCACATATACGAAATTCAGAATTTAATCTTTATGAATCCAAAACGTTAACATTTATTCACAAAATTATACGTTTGTCATGCACTTACCTGCATGCATGTACAGTATGCTATGAAAGGAGTCTCTGGTAACTTTACTGGACCCACTTTCGACGCAAACGTCGATGAAATCGTCCTTTCCAGGCTGGAGAGAAGCCCGGAACGGGCCTTCAATGAGCGGTAGAAGCAAGACATAAGGCCGGCCTAATGAATCAGACTTATCAAGGATGACCATTTGAGTCTCATGTTCAAGGTCTCTTCCATTAGTTCCGGTCCAATGAGTAGTCCACCATACTTTAAACCGGAAAATACTCATAAACTTGATGTCCTTCAGTTTCCCAATTGGCACAACATGGTGGCTTTGGGCCTCATTTGCCTTAAAGCCCACAAAGCAACCCGGAGTGGAAGTTACTGGTTTGTCCCTAGTGGTGTAAGGTGATGGAGTTGCACTAATATTATTTGGAACATGAGAAAGGATGATTTGGTCATTGACCAAGAATTTTGAATTTTTCAAGGTAATGTCTGAACAATCAACATGAATTTTGAAGTTTCCATCAGCTTTGTTAAAAATTGGAGCCATGGATGAAAATATACAAAACAAAAAATTGATCAAGAATATCACAGAAAAATATTTTTTTAGAATTGAATGTGTAGAGTGTTGTTGAGAGTAAAATGAAGTTATGAGGATTTGGTTATTTGGGAGATTGCAAATTTATAGCACATAAAAAGGGTGATGACTATGCAAAATAGGAAACTTCAGGGGAAGAAAGATTTGCTGGTCGGTTTGGCAAGAATTGAAATTTTCTTAGATTTAGGTGGGGACAGCTTAGTGTAGTGTAAAAGGTAGGTAGCTAATTAATATTATCCACGTGTACCTAAGATTTCTTCTAGTCATTTTGTAGGATTTTGAAATTAATTTTGTAGTCATTCATTTGTTTGAAAAAAATAAAATAATAAAAATAAATAAATATATATATATATATATATTTGTTTTCCCTCTTATTTTTTTACTTTATAAAATACCATCAAAGGAAGATCTACGCAAATTAATTGGTTTGTGTATTTCAAACAATTGAATGTAAATGTTGTCTTTATTTCTACTTAGATTTATGACCCGCTTGGTCCCAATAATATTTGGGAAAAAGTTGGGAAGTGATGTTTGGCTACATAACGTGACAAATATATTTGTCAAGAATACCAAGTTCTCAAATACTAGAAAAAATTAATTTTTGGGTCATGTTCTGGTATTGGGGAATTTTTTAAAATTACCTCAAACTTTTATATTTTATAAAAATACCCATAATATTTTAATTTGAGTGACAAAATTGAGAAAAAAGAAAAATTTGTTTGAGTGATAAAGTTGAGGAAAAAGAACAATTTGTTTTTAATGGGTTATAATTATAACCTAATTAATGACAAGTTTGAATATGCGATTGATGTATTTCTTTTGCATATATTGTTATGTTGTTGTTGTTGATTGTTATCAATTATGTTAATAAGGTAATTTTTTAACGGGATATATTCATTATAAATAGATAATACAAATTTATGAATAGTTTTAATAATTTTTAAAACTTATGGGTATAAATCATGTTTTTTAAAATAGCCAAATATTCTTGAAAAACTTGAGACCAAACACATGATATAATTTTACTAAAAACATGGCCTAAATGTTATGTGCTAAAAATATTTAAAAACTTGGAGCTAAATGCTAGCTAAGAATAAACACTTTAAACTTCTGAATCCTGGCAATTAATGATTTTAACTAAGCTGTATATGAAGTTGATGTCCTTCAGCTAATTGGCACAACGTGGTGGCTTTGGGCCTCATTTGCCTTAAACCCCACAAAGCTATCCAGAGTGGAAGTTACTGCTTTATCCCTCGTGGTGTAAGGTGATGGAGCTGCGCACTATTATTATTATCTCGAACTCGAGAAAGGATGATTTGGTCATTGACCCAAATTTTTGAATTTTTCACGGTAAAAGTCTGATTTTTTTTTTAAAAAAAAATCTTGTATTTAGTCAGATCACGTTGAATATAATAGAGGTAAAAATTTAACCTCATAGGGTACATATATCAAAGTATATTAATTTTACCATGAGTACATGATCTAATGAGATGAAAATGGTAATACTTTCCCACTACTAATTTATGTGGCATCATTTGAATTTGATAGTCAAACGGTTTAATATAATTTGACAGAGAATTCGGACATGAAATCTTCAAGTTTTTTTGATTAAAATAAATCCTATATAATTGAAACTATATAAAAGTACTACAAGTCGCAATAAATGATAAGTCAAGATATTTTAAAAAATAATATAGAATAATTACGATTAAAGAAAGACTTGTTTGAATCTCAAAATTTCAAAAAGTATTTCACAAAAAAATTCTTTCATTTCTAAGAATACTAGACGCAAGTGTTCATGCTAGCATGGCCCAATATCTGTTATTTTTTTTAATTTCACTTTATGTGACATAGATAAAATTTAGAGAGTCAATTAAATTTTAATATGATCTTTAAATATTTTAAGTTGTTAATTATTGTAGTTTATAGTACTTTTTACATAATTTTTAAATAATATATGTTACTTTCTTTGTCCCAATATACGTAGCACACAGAGAATTTCAAGAGTCAATATGTTGTTAATTATTGAGATTTACAACTTTTTATGTAGTTTTCAAATTAAATAATATTACCTCCGTCACTTTTAAGTTTTAATTGTCATAATTTTCTTTTTTAGAGTCAAACGATAAGAACTTTGACTAACATTTTACGATGTATTTTTCATCATATTGATATGCAAAAAAATTGCAATTTTATAGTGTTTTTCGTATAGTTTTTGAATATCTATATTTTTGTTTAAAATGCTGAATTAATGTAATCTAATTTAATTTTAGAAATTAGTTAAATTGACTTTTGAAAACCACAACATGACAATTAAAAGTGGTCAGAGGGAGTACATGTTACTTCTGAATCAATCGATTTTTTTATAAGTAATTGAGTTTTAATATGTTTTTTAAAAATATTTTAAGTTATCAATTATCATGATTTATGGTATTTTTTACGCAATTTTTAAATAAATATATAAAAAATAAGAAAAACAAATCAAAACGGTGGAAAAAAGTAGACAAATGTATATGTAAGTGTGGAACCACACAAGTGAAGCAGATATATCAACCGCCACCTGTGTGGTTATCCACACTTATACTTAAGTAGTGGAAAATAATACATGTTACTTCTTTTGTCCCATTTTATGTACACAAATAGATTAATTTTATGAATCAACCGAATTCTTTTATATATTTTTTAAAAATATTTTAAGTTGTCAATTATCATGATTTATAGTATTTTTTACACAATTTTTAAATATATATATATAAAAATGTAAAAAATAAGACAAACAAATTAAAACGAAAAAAAAATAGACAAATGTATATGCAAGTGTGGAACCACACATGTAAGCAGACGTGTCGATCGCCACCTGTGTGGTTATCCACACTTATAGTTAAGTCTAAGAATACTAAATATTTGGTGTCCGTGCCAGCACGTGCCCAATATATGTTACTTTTTTTGTCTCAATTTATGTAATATAAAAGGAATTTGAAGAATCATTCAATTTTTTTTTATATATTATAAAAAATATATTTAAAGTTATTAATTTATTATGATTTATAATATTTTTTGAGTCATTTTTTAATAATATATGCTACTTATATTCCAATTCACGTGAATAATCATATATATATTACTATATATATTAAGTGGGAATATCTATTACTTACCACATGACAAGTGTTGGATGATATGTGCATGATAGTGTTGTACATTCTTCTTTTATGGTTGTACCTTTAAAATTTATATTATTGGAGAATTTAACACCATTAATTACATACTACTTTATTAGCCAAAAAGTTTGACCTCATTTGGGCCCATTTATTATTTATATGTTTTCAATTTTCAATATATGTTGTCTATCTATTTCTTTTTTCAACCTTTTATTTTAAACTTCTTAAAATTTAATTACCTATTTATTACTCTCTATGCACTTTTAATTGTTAAGATTTCCTTTTAAGAGTCAAACTATAAGAATTTTAACTAATATTTTACAATGTGTTTTTTCATCATATTCATAGGCAAAAAATTACAATTTATAGTACTTTTTGTATAGATTTTACATATTTAA
>NW_006238930.1:3170943-3171187 GCF_000226075.1 Solanum tuberosum | reverse complement strand
CACATATATTGGGACATAAAAAATAACACATATCATTTTAATATTACCAAAAAAGTATTATAAATAATAATAATTAACAACTTAAAATATCTGCAGTATTATACAAAAGGGTTAATTTTGTAATTTTATCCATACCACATAAATTAGGACAAAGTGACCAGTAATGTACGTTATTTGAAAGTTACATAAAATATTATAAATCACAATAATTAATAACTTAAAACATTTTTAAAAAAAATATGAA
>NW_006238930.1:3149062-3170740 GCF_000226075.1 Solanum tuberosum | reverse complement strand
GATATGTTTTGAAAAAAATACAAAAAATTCCACTGATTCTTGAAGTGAATCTATCGTAAAAATACTATAAATCATGATAATTGACAACATAAAATATTTTTAAAATATTGTATGTGGGTAAACTTATTATGCCTTAAATAGCGTTAAAGAAAGTACAAGTTTGTGATAAAAAAACTTATTCCTTTATCCACGCAAACAATCGCTTTAAAAACTCAGTTATTAGCCCCAAAATATACCATTTATATTATAGCACGGGCCACATTATCTAGTATATATATATACACCTATCACTATTTAATGCAACATTGAAGAACAATTAAATTCAAACGGTTATTTTATTTAAGAGGAAAAAATGTGACAATTAACTTGAAGAATAAGGGTCCACGTGTAATAATGGTGGGCCCACAAGCACCGACCATCCCTAAATAAGTTGTTTTGATATCTCTTTTGAAAAAACAAATTTTTTTTCTTCCTTTTTCTTAAGATCCAACGCTTTTTCTTATAAAAAAGGCAACAAAAGTAGGTGTTATATAATTCCAGAAGCCACGTAACTAAAAGCTACGTAGACAAGAAATGCAAACTTGGGACAATTGACCCAACGATTACGGTTAATTAAAAAAAAAGCAAACTACCAAATGCACCTATCGGACCTAAAATGTAATATATAAATTTATGAAAACTCAATAACTTTAATCTTTTACGTATATAAATTTTGTATATATATTAAAAGATTTACTAAAATGATAAAACTGATTATATTTGAGACAAATTATGAATTTGCTTCTAAGAAACAGGTTAGTAACTCACCTCTAAATGCGGGTCTTGAAAAGACCCTATCCAAAGGAGGATAACGCAGGTGACCAATTTCAATATAAGTGTCGATTATTAATTTCATTTTCGACTTAAATATGTGACATATAAGTCATATAATGACACAGTATTTTTTTTTAATTTCTGTTTCAACAATTACGGTTATTATTTCAGTAGTCGAAAACCGTTGACAGTTTTGTTTCAACTAACCTTATAGTAGCTAACCACACGTCCCAATAAGCAGCTCACACTTTGCATGCATAATGTCATGTTCCTTATCCAAACCTTATCAGTCGGCGGACGTTACGTTTAATTTGTTGAAGAAGAAAGCTGCATTAATTAAATTAAGTATAAAAGTGAAAACGCGTAGCTACTTTAATTTATTTCCTTTTTGGTTTAGACGCATGTCATAACCTTGACTAGTGTAACACTAACAATATATGTATATATACTTTATTAGGGGTGTCATGACCGAGTTGATTTGAGTTTTTCAAATATCAAATCAAACAATTTGCATCAGATTTTTAAATTTATAAATTAAACCAAACCAATAAAACTTGAGTTTTTCAACCTCGGGTTTTTTCCGGATTTTTTCGAGTTTTTCCCGTTAAAGTATTCATACAAACATATAATTTATTTGTCCTTCAAATACTTCTTTAGTCGTATCAAAATATAATTATCTAAGGTGTTTCTTAATATAATAATAATACAAAAAATAATATGATTAATGACACCAAAATATCCAACAAAAAATAATAATGAAATCACGTAAAACAAAATTGCAAATTAATAAGTCATAATGAAAATGATCATAATTTAAAAGTACTAAATCGTGCTAAAATAAGTTTAATAAGTATTAGTTACATGACTAAATATTAAAGGAAATTAAAATTAGATTATGTCTATTAATTGTCTAAACCAATGTAAAACTAAAGAACAAATATTCAATACTATTTTCATTCTTAGTGTTGAGAATTGATTTTCTTTTTGCATTAATATTAATTTGATTTTGATTTAAGCTTTATTATAATTATCAACATCTATGGACTATAATATTCATTGGACCATTCAGAATTCTAAGTTTCAAACTTGAAATAATATATTAAAAGATAAAACTATGAAAAAGTAAAAGAAATATTTAAAAATTATATCAAAGTAAATATTTTTATGTATAAAATAAAATTTTAAAATTATTTATATAATGTAGAGTTGGTTTTATTTTAGTTAAAACCAAACCAACCCAAATATAATCGTTTTTTTTTCAATACCAAACCAAGTTAAACCAAACTACTAGTCGAATTTTTTTTCTTCGGTTCGACTCAATTTGCGATTTAATTAGATTTCAATTCGGTTTTATTATACCCCTATGTTGACGTACAATTAATCTTTAAATGTACCTCTATTAGGAGCAATTTAAGGAACTTATGGTGCACTATAATTAGTGATATAGGTGCGTATAATAATGGGAATAACAATAATAATTCATGTGAGTATGATCATTAATTTTTTTTAAAATAGAAATTATAACGGTTAGACACTTTTCATGTGTGTTTGTGAATAGCATGTGAGTACGATGTTGACTTGTGAGGATTGTTATGTCATGTAAGCTAATTAGTGGATCAGACAAGTAATTAGCTACATTTGGTGACTAAATATGTTTTTTACTTTTTAAGGTCAACATATAGTATAGAGAGTCAAAACACTTGAACCCGACACGTTATTTCTAATTCAAAATCACAATCATATATTCTTTAGAATATAACTATAAAACGTACACCAAAAGTGAAAAAATCATTTTGAAAATAACTATAGTTATTAGCAAGCCGCTGGAGATTCAATGTGAGTGTTTACGAGACAAAAAAACATCAAACTTCGTGATAAATTATCTTGTATTTGGATATTCTTTTTAATTTTTTTTTATCAAACTAATTGAACGAGGATTCGTTGAAAACTAAGAATAAAATTGATATCATTTTCTGAAATTTTAAAAACAATGCAATCACTTGTAGTTGTATCAACAATGCATATTGGCGTGCAAAATTAACAAGGGTAAATAAAAGTCAATATGAAAATAGCTAGGTGAAAAAGAATAGGACGAGAGGGAAGAAAATAAAGCAACATAAGAATTCTTGACAAAATAAATAAAATAATTAAAGTTCTAGTACTAAATAATGGTAGCAGCCCAAACTAAATAAAAATAAGTAATGGTAGGCAAACTGTTATATATTAAAAGAAATATTTCGGTAGATCAATCTATTCAATTTTTTCTTGCAAATTCTCTCTTTTCCGCTTTCTAAGGAATGTCAAGTCTATTTGTACATGCATCAATCTCTTTTGGATTGATCAAATTTTCCGTATAAACAAAATCATCCTGAAAAAAGGAAAGTGGGGCAATATCATCACAATTAAAAGACCATATTCGATTCTCAGTTCTATAAATAACTTTTGTTTCAATAAATATTCTATCAATAACGTAACTTCTATATCACGGTATTTGTATCGATGTAGCACATTACCCCGAAAAAACTATATATGGGTATAATTGAAATAGCCCCATTACTTGGTAATGTGAGTAAATTTGTCCAAGAATCCTGAACGCCATACTCTTTCACTATCCATAAATTGAAAGTAACCTCGTTGTTATTAAAAACACAAAGCTTACCGATACAGTACCCATTTCAATAATAACGTCCCATTTATGTTTTTTTAGGGGATAAACGCACATTTTTTGGTAAGGGTACTCTCTTATATTTCTCATCTGAAATATTTAGCGACATCATGGAGTCCATTTAATAATCAAACCAGTGAAATACTCCATTTACAAAGGACAAACATTCCTTACCATGCAACATGGAAGCATCGCCCCCAAACCTTTTTGAGGGCGAATAAATTCCTCTCCAGGAACCACTTTTTAGTGCGAGAATTTCATCTCTTTTTAGTGCAAGAATTTCATCTAGTGCGTCAATCTCCTTGTCAATCCTAAGGACTTTATCATTGCTAGTTGAGTCATATCCCAATTCATAAGTAGAATCCTGTTCTAGCGACGATTCTAGAGGGGGAAATACTATTGATTCTGACGTGGTGGAGTTCCATAGCAATAGCATTGTAGGCTCGTCCCAGGAAAGTCCGGTCCAAATCCCGATGAGAAACAAGGCATCGCAACAACAATAAACTTTATAACCACTGAATGGAAAATAGGTGGCCAAAAAGCTTTATATATATCATTTGGAGATAAAGAAGTGCAATAGAAACTAAAATCCATTTTACCCGGAGAGGACGCCCCAATAAGCAATTTTTGGGAATCAGGTTGATTTTTGGCATGATTGTGATGCTTCTTCTTAAAATAAGACTCAAGAATAATGTCTTTCAAGATTTCGAAACACATTTGAAACGAAAAAGAGACTTAACAGGAAGTTTGGTGAGAATGTCCATAAGTATTTCCTCCTCTGGAATGTGAGTTCCCATTGCCATACTCACCAAGACGAAGAAGAAATTATGAGGTTTTCAAGTATGATTTAATGCTGCTATGTGGACGAGGGTTAAGTGTTATAAATACCTAAAAAAGCATTGAAGTTCTAATTAGGGTTAGAATTTGAGGAAACAGTCGTTTCATTATTTCCGTTCCTTATTTTTAGTGTTAATTAGAATTTGTATGATATTTTGTCATTAGGTTTTTCTTCTATTTCTTCCATATTTTAAGGATTAGAATTTGTTTATGAGAAGAATTCGAGTTATACCAATATCAAATACTTTGGATTGAATTATTTTAGCAAAAGTAAACAATAATAAGTCCTACACGGTTGCACCGTCATTTTTGGTAATATAACCGTACTAATCCCAAAAATTTTAGTCAACATATTTTGACAATTTCAGCGTTTTAAAATTAAAAAAAATCATTAATAATGAAAGAAATCTTAAATATACTGTAAGAGAAAAATATATTTTAAAAATTAACCAATTCTAAAAGATAACATGCTCAACACAGGGGGGAAAACACTCCCAAAAAATCCTATACAAAATAGGTGGTTTGAAACAACTCCTATTACTAATCAAGAAACATATATTACCACATTCTACTTAAAGGAAAAATGCTGACTTTTAACCTAAATATAAATATAATAATTCATTATTTAAAATAGTCAACGAAAATACTTGATTGATTTGGAAGCATTTTAGTTTTGCTTTAAAAGTACTGAAATAAGCTTAATGCAAGGGAAGATTGAAAATCTGTTACTACAAAATTACAAAATAAGTTGTACTTCTTTATAAGCAAATATACTTGAAACCATTTGTTACTCCCATATAGTTGCTGAATCCTGTATAGCTAGTCTCCACAATGATTTTAACTGCATTTCAAAGAAAATATTGCATTTAGAAAAAACATATACGTATGTGCGCGTGCATCTTTAATTTTAATTTCTTTAAACAATAGAAAGACAAGAGTAAAAAGAAAAAAGGACTCAAATCTACACAATAACCTCAGGTTGAAAGTTGTTCCTTCAATCTGGAAGTAACTTTCAAAGTTATATCACCATAAGGTACATTTTGATTCACATTGACAAGTCCACAATTCTTCAACACCTGGAATCAAATTCCAAAAGATGTAATGAAATAATTCCTCAAATAATTTTAAATAAGATCATTGATTAAGCAATTGAACATGATCTCATTTATTCAACTCAAAAGTGACAGTGTAAGAGCAATAAAAGGCTCTTAATTACCCAAGTCTCATAAAACATTCGGGCGCCACATTTTCTTGTTTTTGCCTTCTAGTATTGTGTTTAGGTTGAGATCTTCTGAGATGGGGGGTTTCTGGTGACTTCCCTTGCAAAAATTGAGCCACCGTTCTACAAACATATCATCAAAAATACGTTAACCGTATATAATGAGAAGAATATTTTTTACCTTGTTCTGGCTGGTAATGTGTCAAACTCTGTTGTTCCTACTTGCTCATTAATAGGAGTACTCCTGTCATCTTGATCCACAAAACTCAAATCCTGCATCACTATCTATCGATTTATCAAATGTAAAATAGGTAAAAACAAAGTTTAATACATGTTTTGATTTAAAAAATTTACCACGGAAATGTATGTGGTCATCTTAATTAATACTTTGTTTACAAATACTAGCCTAAAATAGAACAATTAATATATGAGAAATATAATAATGAAAGACCGGATCTAATTATATTACTCTAGATGGTAAATTCATACTTCACTATTTAATTAATGATGAAGCAAACATACCTCAACAGAAGTATCAAACAGATGAATATCAGACAAAACGGTATCCTCCACACCTAGTCCCTCTGGAGTGAAATCATCCGTTGACATTGGTGGAGAGGAAATGAATTATGGTGAAGGTGAAATTTCAGACAACAAATCGGTGGAGGGGAATAGTAGTTATGATCACTGGGTTCCGCATGATCCTCCTGATCCTGTGAGGAATTAGCCATCTTGAGTTTCGTTGAAACGAAGTCTTAATTCCTTATAGATGTTGCGGAGATCATGATCACATAATCCTACAAATTAAATTTACAACATACAGCTGAGTTTCCGATGGAGATAGACCATTCCAACTCATTATTAGATTTATTTTTAAAAAAGCTCTTTAATATGACAATATTCCATCTCTCTTGTTCAAAAGAGCATTCTTTCTCCGGCGTTTCAATATACTGGTATCAGCTAGTTGCGGATCACTTTCACTGTAGTGTTGAACATGCATGATGCACATTATATTGTCAGAAAGATTAATTGCATGGTTGAAGAGAAATCTTTATTAAACTGATCACAATAATTGTAATACATTATTAACATAATCTTCTGGCAGTAGCATCAATGAGTAGCTTTCGTCTTCTTCTCATTGGTAATTTTGGTTCCTCAGGAGGGGGTGTTGATTGAAGTACTAAATGATCAGGTGACTGATATCCATGAAAATGGGGAATTAAAGTATATATATACATTGAGTTTAAGAATAAGACTCTTGCACCCACCAAAGGATATCGTCTGTGGATTAGTCGTCAATTCTTGAACTTCTGCTGAAATAGCAGAAGGTGGTTCGTCACGTTCCATCATTATCTCTTCCACAGTTAGGCTTGCAGTTTCCTTGTCAGTTCCTCCATATCATCATCCCACAGGGGATCATGATTCTCAGAATGATGATCATGGACAGCATCAAGCATGAATTCCATTTCTGGAATCTTTTCTACGTCCTGTAAAAACAAACTCTTAATCAAAATGATGATGTTACCAGTGTAGAATAAATCTACAACATTTTAAGCAAAAGATAGATGAACTCACCTCACCAATGAGTATAGCTACATACTGATCTGGTATTTCATCTATATATGTGACAAAGAAGTTAATTATTTTTATAATGAAATAGGAAATAAATTAGTACTTAGTAAACAAGAAAAACACATTATGGCATTATCCCTAATTTATATTTGTTTAAATAGATTTAAAGAAAGGGATAATTGTACATAATAGCAAACTATTAATTCAAATAAAATGGTATAACCACACTTTGATTTAATTGTGCCCTGTAGCAAACTGTTTGTCAGTCGTCTCTCTCCCTCAAACTCTCGCTCGCCACTCTCCCTCTGTCGCTCGCCTCTCTCGCTTTTATACAAACAAAAATGTATAAAATGTGTTTGTGTTTGTATAAAGCGAGAGGAAATTGTATATGTACATATATTTTCGTTCCCCTCTCCCAGATCTCGCTCGCCACTCTCCCAAATCTCGCTCGCCACCCTCGCCTCTCTCGCTTATACAAACAGAAACGAAATGTATAAATTGCGCTTCTGTTTGTATAAAGCGAGAGAAAATTGTATATACACATGCAAATACATATATCTTCGTCTTATACACTTCTAATTATACAATTTAAATATTTTCTTGCCCAGTCTTCGTCCTATACACTTCTAATTATACAATACAAACATTTCCCTGCCCAGTTTTCTTTTGTCTTTCTCTCTTTCTCGTTTTATACATACACAGATTATACAATTGATCTTTTGTATACAACTGCTTTCTTTTGTATATGTATAGCGAATTATACAACTGCTTTCTTTGTATATGTATAGCGTAATTATAACAACTGTTTTTTTTTTGTATATGTATAGCGAATTATACATATATATGTTTGCTATGGAGCGCAATTATGCAAACTTTGCTATAGCATACAAATATGAATTTTGTATTTGCTATATGTGAAAATTGCTCATGTTAAAGAAACGTTACAAAAAAATCAAAATAAGGGAGGTAGGCGTAATATCATAATTCATAATAGCCACTCAAAAATAATAGCCACTCAAAAATAGTCTAATTACTCTCCATAGCTATAGTTTGATAATTACAATGTCGATTTGATTTGGATTCATTAAATTATTTTTTCAATATCAAATCAAATCAAGAATGATGATTTTTTTTCTCTCGAATTTGTTAGTCGAAATTTTCATCAAAGTTTGAAACCAACAACATCAGCATTCATCATAATACAACATGCCGAGTCTAACCCACCATTCAAACACTTTAAAAAAACATTGAACGTCTTTTAAGCATAAACTTCTTCAAAATCTTAAATCAGCAAGTTTAGAGAGTTAATTTTTTTATTTGCAAAATTTCAGAATGGTTCAAAAAAAAAAAAAAATGACTCAGTAAGAAACCAGACTTAGCTGTGTATCTTTTTTACTCCATCTATATCTTACCCAATCCTTTTTAGCTCAATCTATTTTCAATCTGATCCAATCCGTCCGTTTGTCACTATCGAATAAAAGTTAATAGATGATGACCCTATGACGTTACTACGTGGAAACAAAAACAGAACTATAATTTAATGGATTGAGCTCACTCTACATACATATACGACCAAACATTATTGAGTTTAAAGGAAAATTTTACAAATATACAAATTGGCAAAACAATTTTTCTTTCTACTTACACATCTTCCCCATTTATCAGCTAGATTACAATTTTCTGTAGCTAGTCAACTTTCTATATCTCTAATAGCTAGATGGTACAGTATTGTAGATGTCAAATGTTGCTCGTTTCACCATGGTGTCAAACGTTGCTTATTTCTTCGTGGTAAAGTCCAAGCGCAGACTGCATAGAGACACAATGACCATCCACAGAAATGGAACCAGATACAAAATTAGAGAAAACGAAAAGGAACAAAACAGCTGAAAGATAAATTGTACTGATTTTTTAGCTACAATGCAGGTAGATATGGCACTAACCATATTGAGAAGCCTCAGAGCTGCAGGCCGTGTGAATTTCCTTGCAAAAAGGAAACAAGGGGCAGGTTTCTCCTTGTTGGTGCACCACTCTCTCCGGTGTTCCGTCTCATAATTTATATTGTCTATGTCCTGTCAAAACCGAATAGATCTCTAAGGTGTGTGCATATTCATCATTTTACACAGGACAATTCAGCGTTATATAGTAAGACAATCATGCTCATTTCCATTGCTGACAAAGAGGAGGTCAATTGCTAAGTGGGATTACTATTTCATTATCTTCTCCTCTTGTCGATATATGAGTGATATAATTTTCTGAAATATTTTTCTCCCAAATGATCACCGAGTTTCCTGCTAGTAGACCTGGCTAATCTACTAAACTGCTTGTTGAAAAGAACCAAGAGTACCTTGATAGATTGGATTAGCATGGGAGTAGCATCGGCTAATTTATAGGTAACAGGATGCCATCCTTTCCGTTCACGCTCCTTGGAGGATAAAATAAGCCACGCAGTGTGAGTCACTGTCCTCCGTGTAATTTCACCTTCAAGTCCTTCATGCTATATTAAATTAAAGGCTCCTCAGAAAAAAAAAGAAAAAAAAGATAAAGGTTGATTCTAAGGTATCAAATGAAAACTTAAGTTACATTTTAGAGGAATTATGCCTCATAGCCTCTTGCATTTTTCAAATTTCATCCATTAATAACTTTTGTAGTCAGTAATTACCCAACCTATTAATGAGATACAATACAGCAAACTTGAAACAAACCTACACGCAGTGTTCAGGGAAGCGTGAAGTGTGAAGTGGAAAAAAGCGATAAGGCCCCGCTTCACGCTTTAAGCGATGAAGCGCTCACATACTCATTCTAGTCTGTGAAGCGTAGAAGGCTCGCATCGCTTTAAGCGATGAAGCGCTCGCTTTCTTGAACACTGCAGCTACACGAGTTTACAACTAGCTGAACTCAACTAACGGTGCAAGATGAGGTAATCTTAATTTTTTAAATAATATTGGCCTTAGACGGGCTTAAAAGGTCCGACATGAATAGCGAGGAGGATTAAGATAGCCAAATCCAACATAGTTGGGATTTAGGCGTAGTAGTTGTGTTCTTCTCTTCTTTTTTGTGGGGGGTAAAGAAACAAATATAATGCAACTGCCAAGGTTTTTATATTAGCAATTACTTCTTCATAAACAATTAACACTATTATTACTCAACCAGGTCATGAAATAGTAAAATATATTGTCAATCAGCTCAAACTTGAATTGAACTGTTGTAGAGTATGGATTACATTATGCTACCAATGGCCCATGCAAAGGAATTTTTATTGACAGAATATCATTGTTTGAAGTGAAATCAGTAATATCTTAGGGGAAAGAATTGAGTTGTCAAGACAGGTTAGATCACAAAAAACAACTTACAGCAAGCAGAGTTTGGACATAGTGTTCATCAGGTATACAATTATGAATTTTGGAGGTATCTGGAGGCTGCAAAAGATAAACAGACTTTAGAAAACAGTTCAACAGTATAAAGAAGAAGAAGCTTATAGATTAGTGTAGCATGTCAAGGTCTTTTAGCAAAAGTTGAAGTCAAAAGATCAACAAACAATAGAAGAGAAGAAATACTCAAGCAGCATGGACACTCACCACATACTGATCCCGCCAAAACTCAGGTAGCGGTTTTTTCTGCACAATGATAATGTAATTATGGTGAACATCACAGAAATATGAAGGTATGTAATGAGAACATACAAATGCAGAACTTTACATATCATCAGGGTAGTTAACTCCTGTATCATTAGGAGGGTAGCCATAAATCATAATACTTGTTCAACCAGCAAATAGGAGGCACATAAGAAACTACTTCTAATGGATTCAACTTTAACAATGTTTTTTCTATTGCCCAGTCCATCCATCTAAAAGAATAAGGACAATCCTTTTTTTAAAAAATTGAAAATAAATAAATGTTAAGATAACTTGTCTTGTGATGCTCATGATGAACTCACGACAATCCATGAGCATCATAAATCAAAATCCGTACCCCGAGTCTCAGAATAACAGTAAAGGTAGGTTTCCAAAACAAAAAGTAACTTGCCTTGCAATGCAACTGAAACATAGGAAATAATATTTCATCCTTCACTACAATATCTGCATGCTTTCTGTTTAGAACAGCCCACTGCAAAAAGACGTCAAAATGAAAACTAGTAAGATATACAACTTGTAAAAGTGAAAGATACACCTTGCTTTTTTGCTCCATTTCTCCTTTGAGAATTTCCTTTTAAGGAGTTACATTAAACTTCATGAAGTTAGAATTCATATTTCAGACCAATACCTGAGATCCTTTCCTCCAGCTTTGAACAGAAATAATTGGATCCATTTTGGGGTTATAGCGGCCTTCTTTTGTATCAGCAAAGCTGTTTTCATTTTTAAATAAAAGACAGTCAGATAAATGAAGCATGAAAATGGTTCCACATTTTAATTTGTGAAAGTAAGATGCTAGCTGTGTTTTTTCTAATCAGTGTAAGATGCTAGCTAGATATTTGGCTAAAATAATGGATTCAGAAGTAACAATTCTTTGAGAATGACTAGTGCCCTTCAGTGAAAGAACTGAAGCTTTCTTATTACTTGAATTCTATCTACAGGAATAAATCATTTACTCGAGAAAGAACAGAGATATATCAATGTTTCTTACCTGTCAACAAAACTATTTGGCGTAGACATTATGTAGTCATATGTGTAGCTGAAGTTGTACAAAGGTATGCAACTGAAATAACATGAAACAAATTAGATGACAGTTGCAACACAAATGTTAATATGATGGATATTATTGCAGATATATCAATGTTGGAGACCAATTTGCCAAGTAATGTTTTAAAACTGATGTGGCCTATGATTATGCTCAGTGATCCGAAGCTAAATCATTATCTGAAAAGTGCATTTAGACAGAGTTTGACTATTTCAAACACTTAGCTTAGAAAACTAATAGGGGTAACAGGTACATGTCTGCAAAAGTAGCTTACCACTACGGTTCTGATAAATTAACAGTCAATTAAGCTAATCAGTAATACCAAATGAGTCAGTTTGTGCTACAGATTTGATAAATGAAGATATTAAAGGAAATTATATCTCACCTGTCTGAAAGAAAAACAAATCGTTCATTGAGAGGATCCATCAATGCATGCTGAAGTAAAATACGCTCTGCCTGGATCATGGTTGCTTCTCCCCAATCTACCTGAAGGAAAAGACACTTGCTAAATATTGCTAGGCCATAAGAAGTATGTGAAAGAGAAAAAAAATGTAAATGTTGTTATAAGCTCATCAATATAAATAAAGAGTCGATACAAAAAGTCTTTACATAATTGTCATAGCATAAAGAAGGGAATGCGTATGACTTTTTGGTAACAGTCTCATGAATGTTCTATAAAATCTGTAAGAGGTGACAGGAAAGAAGAGTAGCCAGCCTGCAGTGTGTACTATAGGGTTAATGAACCAGAAGGAAAAGCCCTTGGTGGTTAATAAATATATTAATTACCGGGAAAAAAAAACAGAAAGGGAACCCCCCCGCCCCAAACAGATTTTGTTTTGATGAGCAAAACAATAATGCAGCACATGTATTTCTATCATAAATGCTGTTAATTGGATGAAGTAAGCAACAGAAACTCAATGGGTAGATTACCTACCTACTAGACTTAATGATGATGATGCTATCAACAAGAATTTTCCATTCAGAAGCAGAAAAAAACCTGTATACTATCGTTCATTTGGCGATTCAAGAAATACGCTGATCTTGTCGTCACTTTGTTCAATAAAAACCCTGGTCGTGAGTGAACCAGGATTGAAAATTTATTTTCCTTATCACCCTGCAAAACACACACACACAAAAAAATAAGTCTAGAAAGATAGCAAGAGTTTGAAAGAACTACCTACATGTGGTGTGGCAAGCATGCGCGGGAGAGCGGGAGCATTTGGGGAAAAGAATAGAATCAGAGTCAACAGCAAACAGTTACAGGCACATCGATATGTATATTGGAGAAACAATTGAATGTACCCTAAGCACAAAACACATTTCATCTGCTCTCAAAGGACATTCAGGTAACTTCTTGTGGGGGAATCAAAATTAAACCCATGTAGCTGATGAACCAATAGCTGATATATTGCAACAGTTCTCAAACTATAAGGATTTGCTAATGTCATCTAAAAGATGTACAATTCCTCGAAATCAATACAGACTTAACTGAGAATGGAACATAAAATGAGGCAATGGATCTGGATAGGCTACACCAACTAGTAGGAATTAAGGCTTAATTGTTATTGTATACTTGTATTCAAGTCTCGGAAAGAAAAAAAAATCTAACATTAAGTCGGGGGGTTTTCAGGAGTTTTTTTGAGTCTTTTTATAATGGTTATTCTATATCACTTATATCAATACAGGGTATGTGTGAATTTTAGAAATACCTCAATATTAGGGACACCTACTTTTCCTTCAAAGACAAATTATTTAATGTTACAATGTAATGAGCCTGAATAGAATGGTATAGAGAAAAGGATTCATATCATTGATCTCAACTAGACTGGATTATGGGATAGTTGATTGAATATGGAGCTTTGCAACAACAACACACCAAACGTAGTCGGATAAAATGGGTATGGGTAGGGTAGAGCGTACATAGACCTTACCCTAGAGAGGTTGTTTCCGATAGACGCTCGCCTCAAGAAAAAAACAGTCCAAAAAGTAGCGAAAGTGAAATCAAAACAAAGCATATTGAGCAGTAACTACAATTGCTTAAGGAGCTTGGCGATAGTCAAATAAAACTAAAAAATCACAAAGCTCCGCGGCCCACTAACACAAGCGTTAAAGATCATATTTGACAATCCTTCTTCTTAAAAAAGGAAATATCACACTCAACTCAAACACAAAAACTAGCAAAAGAAAGACGAGCACTCAGGAAATAGGGTGCCTTTTTATTTTTTGAAATTTTAAATTTGGGTATAGGAGAAGGGAAAATGGGGAAGGAAATTACTAAGTGGATGTGAAGTTCAAATCAACTGAGTTACTAAGATTCCAACAAAGAAGAAAAGGGTGTTTCTGTTTTGCACATTCTGTATAATTTGTGATCTCAGCAGGATCCAGGTACCACTAACCCCACCCCACAAAAAAAGAAAGAAAGAAAACATCTTGCATAAAGATATAAACTTTGTTAACTATACTAATATTGCAAGTCTATATATTGATGGCACTTTTAATTAACTTAGTAAAGAGTTGAAAGATCCTAAATCACTCCAATTACCAAAAAAATGAGAAACCTCAGGAAGTAATCAATGTAAACAAAAAAAATTCAAGAATTCACACTAAAGGGAAATAATACAAGCAAAATAATTAAGGCATCAAAAGACAAAAAGAGAGAAAAAAAAAACAGGAAAAATCCAAGTGCCACATAATGAATTGATTACCTGAAAGAAGGCATCCCAAACAATGTCCAAAGGCAGACGATTCCGAGCTATAAACAAAAATGCAATTTTGGGGTTTTGGACTTGAGGAGCAGAAAGCAACGCTAACATTCTAATTCTATTATACTGTGTCTCCATTAACACTAAAGTCCCGAAGAAGAAAATAAATAACATCATAGCAAACACTTTTATCTTCCATCTATGCTGAGATTTCTGGGAATTGGATCTTCGAATCAACTTCAAGCCCATATTCCCACACACTTCAAATTTGTAGAGTATAATCACTTACCCATCAAGATCTCTAAAGCAATTCAGTAGCAAAATGGATCCAACTAGAAAAGGTGTGGAAATACAATTAATTATGAGATCAAATTAAAGGATCTGGGAAGAAATTCAAAGCTATCTCTCATGAATCCGGTGAACTGACACTGTATTATTAAAGAGAAGAAAGGGACACAGAGTGAGAGTGAAGGGCTGACTTGAGTCTTGACTTAGCTTAATATATAAGTTGTTGGGATTTTTACTATTGAGTGAGTAAAAGATAAAGCTTAATACAGACTGGGTTGCGTGAATTGCAGGGAGAATGAGAACCCCTTTTCAATGGCTGCTTTAATGGCGAAACGATTTTCTCTTTGCCAGCAAATCTACCAAATCTGCCTCCACTTTGAGGGCCACTGCAGACTTTGCCTTTACTCAAAATTGATCTTCTTTTTCAATTCTCTCTTCTACCGGTTTTATCTTTTTCTTATTTTTCGCAGCTTTCTATATTTTCAGCGAATGTTTTCACCCTATGTCTACTTCCAAATATAATAAATGTGTACCTTTCACCCGTATGAATAGTGGTAGATTATCATCAATTTTTTATTGAACGTCTCAAATTTGAATTTATAGATATATAATTAAAACTTATTGAAAGTGTTTGTTTTTAAAAAATTATCTTATAAGGTATGAATTTAAATTTAATCGAACTTCAATATTTATTGAATAAAAGGTGAATTTTTTTTTAAAAAAAAACGTATAACTTCCTTGGTATCGACTTTTTACCATAGTTTAAAGAGATTTTACTTTTAAATATTAGTAGATCACTTTTTATTTTACACTTCTAAATGTTATGATTTTTTAAACATCCGGTAAAATATAAAGAGATCAACTAATATGGAACCAAGAAAATAATAAGAAATATTTGTACCTTTTATTATTTTTGGTTAAAGCAATAACACATTTTAATTAGTACATAACCACAACAACTGAAAATAGCAAAAATCACAGGTAATACTATAAAATAACAACTCACATTCATTTAATAAAAAAAACATGGCAAGTTTTTATTGCACTATTAAATAGCTGCACACTTGCTTCAAATAGGAAGATAATTAATACACTTTAATATTACGAAACATATATGGAATTCAAGATTTGGCTCATGGATATATAAGTTGGTCATTATAATATAAATAATGAGATAAAATAATTTCAAAAATTAATTAGGTAATATTTACAATCAAACACACAACAACATAATCTCCTATTTAACTAAAGAAAAAAATATTTCTTGACTTGTTTTCAACCAAAAAAAAAAACATCAATGATGAAGTAATAGAATCCATGCTTGAAAGTTACTGGACAACTAACAGAAATGGCCAACTAATGTTCCTCTAGGTGCTTGACTTGCTTAGGAGATAATTGATGAGACATCAAAACGCACACCAACCCAACGAAAACATTTACTCACTCCGTTATTATTTATATGTCGTTCTTAATAAAAATACATGTTTTTTAATATCCGTTATTTCACAATATCAATACATAAATAACATTATTCTTTCTATTTTACGCTAAGAGTTATTAACCTTGAAAATGCGTATTTGACCAATATAAAAAAACTAAGTAAATAATTTATGTGCATTAGTCAAATTAATTAATCAAAATAAATTAATTTATATTCATTGATTTAAAACCTGACTTTAAGAGAACACCAAACAAGGATACAATGATAAATTTACATAATTTCTTAAGAGACGTGAAATCTGAAATTGAATGATATATAGATAGAAACAGAGGGAGAGTATAGCATAGGATCCTATAACATAAGTACAATTAAATTCATAGCGTTCAATTATTGTATATTTTTTGTTCTAAATTAAGAGTCATTTTGATTAAAAAAAATATCTAAAAATAATTATCATTTTAGAAATTCAGAATTACAATTAATAACTATTTTCAATTATATTTTTAATTGCATGATACAAAAGAAATCAATCAATCTATTTTTATTTTTTTAAAAACAATATATTAGATTATATCAATATTTTTCTTTATACATTCTAATTGTTGAATTACTTTAAACGAAAATTTATGGGATTTTCACTTTTTTTTAAAAAGAATTTTAAAAAATCCTTTCTCCAAAACTGTCTAGAATTTGTATAAGTTAATTATGATTGGATGATAGAAGTTAATGTAAATTATGTGTTATATTGATTCAATGTAAACGTTTAACGTGTTAGTTGGCTATACTGTTATATCTCTTGATAGATGATGGACGAATACATGTAATACCAAGGTAGCATTACCAACATATTTATTTAGTTCATTAATAGTACTAGTTTGGTAAGCCTGCCAGTTTGTTTGTTCTTTTGGAGTACTTCAGTAATAATTGATGCCCTTAATTTTCATCCTTCTATGTTTTCTTGTCTAAAAATTAAATAACCATCATTAATTTATAGAGTAAGGTACAGGTGTTTGAGAAAACAATACCCTCTGGCACAATTACGAAATTTTTTTTTAAAAAAAAATTTGGTTTACCACCACTCACTTAAATATGTACCAAAAAATCACTAATTCGAACATGGACTAGTACGTCCGTAAAAATATAATAATTTCAACGCAAAATATAAATATAAAAAAATTAATAAATTTGCATGCTGGGACATGATAGTGAGCAAAAAAATATTTTTTGTGTGAATGTGCATTCACTTGCACATGACGCACCCCTTCGATGCTGGAAGTGACAGCGGCAATATTAAATTTTTTGAATAATTTATTTATTTATCACCCATTTTTGTTAGGAGACATTTCTGGAAAGCCCGTTTGGCCATAGATTTCCCAAATAATATTTGGGGAAAAATTTGACAAATAGTATTTGTCCATACAATTTGCCATTATTTGACAAATATTTTTGGCAAATATCCCAAATACTGGTTTTTTCTAGTATTTGGGTCAAATATCATTATTTGAGATCTTTTGAAAAATGAAATTTTACACCAAACTTTTATCTTTCACAAAAACGTCCTCTATAGTAGTTGTTTGCGTTGTATTACATAATTTTTTACGTGAACACCAAACAAGTGATGAAATATTCAGTGATTATAAAAGTGATGATATGATTGTTGATGAAAATGATGAACAATCGGCTCAGGGTAACAAAACCATGTGTTTTGTCTACTTCATGATGTATGGAATGTTGTTTGTTGCACTCACTCCAAACTACCACATTGCTCTAGTGTCATGGGCACTACTTGTTATTTGTTGCAACGAATATCCAGATGACTTGTAATACAAACTTATAGTTAGTTTTGATAGTTTTTAAAACTTATGGGTATAAATCATATTTTTCTAAAAAAGTGAAATATATTTTCCAAATATTATGGCCAAACACATGGTCAAATTTTCACCCAAATAATATTTGCCAAGAATATTTGAAAATTTATGGACAAACGCTAATGAAATAAATAAAGTTTATGATCCCCTTCCTACTCACAAAATGTTTTAAAAATTAACATTATTGAGTTTAAGAATCTCGATAACATATGATAGTAATTCAAAAGTGAGATTAGAAAAATATAAATTTTCGGACTTCAAAATTTTGAGACGTCAAAATATTTTAACAATAAATTTTTATATTTTATTTTCACTTTAAATAAATACTAAAAAAATGTAAAAAAACAAAACAAAGAAGGTATGAAATCTATATAAAAGAAAAAATACTCTTCTTTTGGGGTGAACAGTAAGCTTACCAAAATCACTGGACATCTCACTCACCGCATAACACCGTAAAGTTTGATATGTAAGAAAATAGATATAAAATCTATAAAAGATTAAAATAATTTTTATTTTAGGTAATGTTTTTTATGTTCCCAGTAAGAAATATGAATAGATTTCAAGTAGAATTAAAGTGAGAATCTTAATTCAGTGAACACAAATACACAATTAGGTTTTCACCTTTTTCATTTTAAATTTGCTTGCCTCTCTTCTGAAATCAAAGAAAGAAATCTTGTTTTGCAATTAGATATCTTCAAGTTTGTAGATTTGTGTTTTCTCCTTCCCCAATTTTTAATCTTGCCCGTGTATGTACTGAAATCAAAGAAAGAAATCATTAGGTTTTTATTTTGAAATTAGGCATCTTTTAAGTTTGTAGATTTGTGTTTTCTTTGGGTATTTTTGTAGATGTTGTGTTGAATCTAAATTTGCTCAACTTATTGCCTACATGCTATTTGATTCACATGCTCATTACTAAAAAAAAAACAGTGAATATCGACCTAAAAATTACCGATCTCCGAAGATCGGTATTGTTAAAAAGAATAAAAAAAAATATATCAACTACAAGTAGTCGATTTTTATGCAAAATAAAGCGGGAAAAATAAATTCCGACCTCTGGAGGTCGAAATTTTTCCTGGAAAAAATGAATTACGATAAAAACCGATATTAAATAAATAACAATATTTTATTTTTTCTCAATTAAATATAAAAAAATAAAATTGAGAAATATTATGATTTAATTTTATTTAAATCGTCTTCCGGAGGACGGTTTTGTGTAAAATAAAAAACAAAAAAATTATAATACCGACTTCCGAAAGTCGGTAAAATTAAATAGTATGTAATTAAATTAATTTCATTACAATATTTATATAGTGACTTCCAGAAAATTAATAAATTAATATTTTCAATTAACTTTAAATAAATCGTCCTCCGGATGACGATTTCATATAAGTTGAAAAATAAATTAATATAAAATATCGACATCATGAGGTCGGTATTTTTATTTCATCTAATTACTTTTAATAAAAGCGACATCCAAAGGTCGGTTTGTTTAAAATGTTCCTATTAATCATAATTTTGCTAGCATAATACTAAATTTTCATTTTACACCTATAATTAATTGTTCAAAAATGTGTAACAATTTTGTATATTTTTATAAATAAAAAGTTAGGTCAATAATCCATATTTAGAGTATGAAATTACGTTGATATGAAAACAGACTACAAGTAGTCGTTTTTTATGCAAAATAAAGTGGGAAAACGAAATTCCGACATCAGGAGGTTGGAATTTTTTTCGTCAATGACAATAAAAACCGACCTCTTGATGTCGGTATTAAATAAATAAAATAAAAAAATAATAATTATTTTTTCTCAATTAAATATAAAAAAAAAACAAAATTGATAAATATTTTGATTTAATTTTATTTAAATCGTCTTCCGAAGGACGATTTTGTGTGAAATAAAAAACAAAAAAAAATTATAATACCGACTTCTGGAAGTCGGTAAAATTAAATAGTATGTAATTATATTAATTTTCATTAAAATACATATATAGTGACTTCCAAAAAAATTAATAAATCGTCCTCCGGATGACGGTTTTATATAAGTTAAAATATAAATTAATATAAAATACCGACCTCCCGATGTCAATATTATTTAATTAACATGATTACTTTTTATTTATCTTAAAACTTAATGTGATACCGACCTCATGAGGTCGGTATTTTTTATTAAATTTAATTACTTTTAATAAAAGCGACATCCGGAGGTCAATTTGTTTAAAATATTTCTATTAATCATAATTTTGTTATTGTGCATAAAACTAAAATTTCATTTTACACCTACAATTAATTGTTCAAAAAGTGTAACAATTTTATATAATTTTATAAATTAAAAGTTAGAATTCGTGGAATAAGCAAAAAAAATATCTATAGTCCATATTTAGAGTATGAAACTACGTTGATATGAATTAGGAGATAATTATACTTATATTTATAGAGTAATGTACAAATCCTATCAGTCCGTCGTCTAATCATAAACTTAATATCTCATGTCAGGATGTAGTAGAGGTGAAGAGCTAACATATAATCCATTCAAGTATGAAATGCGAGATAGTATTATTATACACGTTCGATCTAATTGAATGGATGTTAAGTGTAGTGATCACCTCCTAATTATGATGACATGTAAAGGATACTTCATCGGAGTATATGTGCTTGGCCTATATATATATATATATATATATATGTATGTATGTATGCATATACACACACATCGATTATCATTTCAGGAGCAATACATATCATAAATTACTGTATAAATCAAGTTCTATCAAGATTATTACGTTCGATCTTAAATGGATGTCAAGTGTAGTGATCATATCGTAGGCAATGACATGTAAAGGATAAGTCATCGGAGTATGAAATACATTAATTATATACTCCTCGAGTAGTGAAATCAAGTCTTATATATTAGTGGTTCAGATAAGAAATACATTATATTAAAGAAATACCGATGATCAATTCAAGGAGATTTATATATTAAATTTGATATTGATAAACTTCTGTTGATCGATAAAATTAAATTTATATAATTAGGAGGTATATAATTTAGATTTATAAAAATTAAATTGATCGATAAAATTAAACTTATTAAATTAAACTTTTGTTGATGTGTAGTTAACTTAAATTTATAATATATATATATATATATATAGTTTTAATTAATAAAATCGACCTCAAGAGATGAGTTTATATTAAAATAAATTAATAAATACTGACCTTAAGAGGTCAGTATATTTAAATTATTATTTAATTTAAATAATATTGACTTCACGATGTCGATATTTATTGAATATTCTTAAATACAGATAATTATTTAAAAGATACCGACATCCCGTGGTAGGTAAATTAACACTTCTTTTAAAAAAAGAAGGGAAAAGGCTCACTTATGCCATCTGTTAAAAGTTTTGCTCATCTATGCCATTACCGTTTAAGAAAAGGCTCATTCATGCCATTATTTTTTAACAGTGGTTTTGTAAAACCATTTTTTACACATGACCAATTATAATTCGGCCACGTCATTTTTTTAAAAAATTCAATTTTTGCAAAATCATTTTTTACACATGGCCAATTATAATTCGGCCACGTCATTAATTTTTTT
>NW_006238930.1:3143789-3146642 GCF_000226075.1 Solanum tuberosum | reverse complement strand
GGTAATGGCATAGATGAGCCAAACTTTTAACGGATGACATAAATGAGCCTTTTCTGAAAGTTCGACGGCATATTTGGGCCTTTTCCCTATATCCCAAAAAAGAATGATAATCTTAAAACCGCAAGTCATTTTTTTCACTCCAAGCCTATCTCACGCCCAACCCATCCCCGACCGCCACTCACCCCCACACATCCCCGATCGGTGCTGCAGTAGCTGGTCGCGCCACCATCCCCGACCGGTGCGCCGCTTCGATCAGTAGCACCAACAACAGGTCGCAGCAGCAGCGCATAGGCGGCAGCAGCAGCGCGTGGGTGGCAGCAGCAACAACCTCTGACAGCAGCTACAAACAGAAGGAGTATACATCATGCGGCAGTGACGGATTAAGAGGTAAATTTATCTTACTTGATTAGTTTTAATTCATTCTTCTCCAATCTATTCATGTGGGTCTTTATATCCGCCTATGTATATCTTCAACCTTTGCTGTAAAACCCTAGAATTTTTATCCATTTTTCAAAGTCCAAATAAAATTTTACAGTTACCGTACATCCCAACCAACTTAAACAACAGAGGAAAGACGTATCCTGCAAAAGAAAATAAAGGAGAGGCAGAGGCGAATCCAGGATTTCAAGAAAACGGGTGCACCATTGCTTTAGAATTTCGTCTTTTTTTAAAAAAAAACGAGTGTTAAGTTACTAAAAAAATTGAAGTGAATTGTGGCTGGCTAGGATTGAACTCAGGACCTTGGTGTTAAAATCTGGCTGTCAAACCAGTGAACCATCCAGCAACTTTAAGAACAAGTTCATAAGTGTTTATTTAATATGTTCTTTAATAATTATATAAGTAATATATCGAGTTTAGTCGGATGACCACGGGTTCGGGTGACCCAAATTTTACGCATAAATTCGCCACTGAGGAGAGGAGGTGTAGGCAAGAACATAAGCATTTCTGAAGAAAATAGGCATTTCACATAACTTGCATTGATTTGATTGTCTACAAAATTAGTAGTGTAATATTGAATTGAGTAAGATCTAATAGAATTAAACAGCATTAACGATCACAAAGTTCTTTTATGGAAAGGTAAAAACTGTTGTATGGTGATGGTGACTGTTAATGTTTGAAACCATAGTTCTTGAAGTGTTTTTTGGTAACAAACTGATGAAGATGTTTTATGGATATGTATAAGAAAGTAAATTGTTCTCGAATGTAAAACGCAAATTTGTTTATGAGACTTAACACTACAAGTTAGTACATGAGTTAATTTCATTGTGGACGACTGCAAGGATGAAATAAGAGGAGACGTTTTCAACACTGACAGTTCAGAATTATAATATTGAACTCATATGCTTGTTTGGGTGAAATTGCATTATAACCAGAAAACTTGTCTAGTACTTGATCAATCACAGGTCAACCAATTTCAAATTGGCTCCTATTTAGAAAATAGGCAGTTGACGAATTATGATTGTTTTCTATATTCAACGGGGCTTGTGTATTCTAGAAACAAAACTTCTTGTTCTTCTAAACTTAAGCAACCATACAAGTTCTTTTTCAACATAAGAATTGAAGTTGTGGCAAAAGAAATAGCCATTGAAAAAGATTTGATTTTATCAATATTGTATTATTTTTGTTATTTCTCAAACTAAATATCTTTTTCACATTCAAAATCATCAGATTTTGTAGGTTGAAAAACAAGAAACAATACGTAGGAACAGAGATTCCGAAATTTCTTTTATCATTGCATTGAAGTTTCTATAGATGACACTTTTAATTATAAGCACCTTATCGACCACTGAGAAATCATATTTCTAGTGGCACCTTGCACAACCAAGAAAAAATCTCTCTTTAGGCCAACATGCTTGGTGTACTTCTTATTAACATTAGCCTTATTGTCTCATATAACTGCATCATCATTAATAATTTTCTCTCTAAATTGTGTCTCAAGAGCTCTCCAGAATTGCCGACGACTGTGCATCTTCTAAATTATCGAGTGCTATTAGTTTCTTTCAAAAATTTGAGTGCAATGATCAGTCATATGAATAGTCAATTCCAACCCTCGGTTAGCAAAGCTTTGCTGAAGGTTAGATTGAAAGTGGGATAATTGGAGCAGATTATTTTTCTACACAAAACCATGAAAGAAGAGTCCCAACTTCTTGTGTGTTATTGTTCATGAAGATGAAGAAATCAATCTACAGTATATGGAGATTTAGGGGAAGTCATG
Organism: Solanum tuberosum; assembly: GCF_000226075.1. Classification (NCBI taxonomy): domain Eukaryota; kingdom Viridiplantae; phylum Streptophyta; class Magnoliopsida; order Solanales; family Solanaceae; genus Solanum; species Solanum tuberosum. The sequence continues at coordinate 3,144,427 of NW_006238930.1, read as the reverse complement.
TGCCTATCACATGTTTTTGTTTTTATTAGTTTTTTAACTTAACATAAAGGATGTTTTATGCATGTTTTGGGATAATTAAAGGATTTTTTTCCCCATAATTATATCATAAGGATATACCAGTGTTCTTAATGGCGCTCGCCATTCGCCACAGGCGAGAAGGCGAGGCGAGGCGAGGATGTCGCGCCATTTCCCAGTGAGGCGCGACGAGATCAGTAAGGCGACGTGAGGCGACGTGAATGGCGGCGCCTTTTAGTATTAAAATTTTAAAAAGGTTTTGACTTAATAATATTAGTCAAAATTAGGGTTTTTTTTCATATTTCCAAAATTAGGGACTCAGACGCGATTCTGCTTCTCCTTCAACCTCGCGATTCTCTTCTTCTCCTTCAGTCGACTTCTTGGGACTCAGTCACGACTCGCGATTCTCTTCTTCTCCTTCAACCTCGCGATTCTCTTCTCCTCCTTCAGTCACGACTTGCGATACTCTTCTTCTCCTTCAACCTCGCGATTCTCTGCTTCTCCTTCAGTCACGACTTGCGATACTCTTCTTCTCCTTCAACCTCGCGATTCTCTGCTTCTCCTTCAGTCACGACTTGCGATACTCTTCTTCTCCTTCAACCTCGCGATTCTCTTCTCCTTCA
>NW_006238930.1:3141339-3142943 GCF_000226075.1 Solanum tuberosum | reverse complement strand
TAAATTTATTTTATTATAGTGGAATGGTGGTCACTATTTGGTAGTGAAACACCAAACTTGCAAAAGTTTGCCATGAAAGTATTAAGCCTAACTTGTAGCTCATCCGGATGTGAGCGAAATTGGAGTGTGTTTGAACACGTAAGTAAAAAAATTATATCCTAATTTCCATATTATATTATTATCAATATCTATGAGTTAATATCAATAGCTTATGCGCAGATTCATTCCCAAATGAGGAATAGACTTGCACTATCGCGTCTCAATGATCTAGTGTACATTAAGTACAATAGAACATTGAAACGTCGTTATGATGCTCGTGATCTCATTGATCCAATTCGCTTGGATAACATTGATGATTCAAATGAATGGTTAGTTGGATGCCCCGAAGATCAAGAAGATGAACTAGTATATGAGGATGATGATCTTACTTGGGGTAGTGTTGCTACGGCAATTGGAGCTGATGAGAGTATCTATCATCTTAGGGGACTTTCTTCAAGATCAAGAGCACTTGACAAGGGCAAAGGAGTAGAAACTTCATCTACAAGTTCAACTTCAAGTAGGACTCGGACACTAATTGATGAAGACTACGAGGAGGAAGAAGATGAGGAGCAATATAATGATGTAGAGGATGTTGATCTTCAAGAGTTGGATAGTTTTGAAGAAGAATAGACTTTTAGAGTTCTAGTATTATCTTTTGAATTATTGGGTCTTTAAAGTTCTAGACTTTTAGTATCTACTTTTTGTTTTTGAATTGAAATATTTGCTAATATATGTTATTGCTATTGAGATTTTGGATATTTATATATGCAATTAAATATTTTTAATTTTTGGTATTAATTGGCGCCTTGATTCAAAAAGGCGATCGCCTCGCCGCTCGCCTCGCCGCGTGGCGAGGCAGGCCCTTGTCGCCTTTTGTCGCCTCTCGCCGTCCAAAACACTGGGATATACTCTAAGTTTAGGTTATACCTGAAGGATGAGTTTAGCCTAAAACTCGTAATTAATCACTAGTTGTCATATTGGTCAAACTACAAGTAGCTCACTTTAATTCTAAAATTTTATTCAATTCTATTTTTTATCTGTCATATACAGTGCACATGTTATGTTGCATAATTAAACAATTTAAAACTTGGCCTAACTCATCGGTGGCCCCCTAAATTTGGCACGATCTTTCACTTAGACACCTTAACTAGGCTTTGTTCATTTTAGACACCTCATGTCACGCCCAACTGTGTCAATTTGACACTTTTTCGATAATCTGCCAAATTTGTAAGGTGTGTGTAACACACTCGCTGATGACGTGTCAAAGTGACGAATTAAATAAAGGCACGTGGCATATATATATATATATAAATTATTAAATGATGAATCTTGAGTAGGAAAAAAACTACCAATGACTCATTGACATGTGGCATTTCTTCAACTAAATAATTTTAAAAAAACACTTTTAATAAAAAGAAAATTATACCCACACCACCCCCAAATTGTCTTCTCTACTACCCACCCCCACCTCAAACCCCAACCCCTCTCTCTCACTCAGATTTTCTTCTCTCCACCCACCACCACCCCCGACCCTCCCCCACCCAAATGTGTCAAAAGAAGAAGTT
>NW_006238930.1:3118015-3141266 GCF_000226075.1 Solanum tuberosum | reverse complement strand
TTTTTTTGCTGGATTTCTGGGTCAATGCAAGTCAAAAATTAATTTTTTGGTACATATATATGGAGGTCCCAAACTTTCTACTAAAAATTATATAGCCTATCTATTTGATTTGGACTTTTTCTGTGATTATGATGTGAGAAGGCATAGAAATGGATTGGAACGCTAAAATTGTTTGTTGTGAATGTAGGATTTGATAATTGAAAATATGATTTCTTGCCATTTCTGACTGTTTTTTTTTCTTGAAATTTATGTTGATTTTCTCAAATTATTTTGAGGAGGAAGAAGGATAACAAAATAAGTAAAAGTATTTAAGCTTAAAATTTATGGGCGCTAAAATTCACTTTTTGTTTGTGACATCGTCAAATTTATTTCACCATGGAAAGAGTTTAAGCTTGGAAAATGGTAGCCAAAAAATGGGGAAGAAGAAGAAGAAAAAAAAATTTAAAATTGGTAAAATGAGGCTCTCACGCGCGCGTCTAATGAGTGTATCACACTTGCTATGCCATCTCAGCAGAAAGTGTCAAATTGACACAGTTGGGCGTGACATGAGATGTCTAAAATGAACAAAGCCTTAAGGTGTCTAAGTGAAAGATCATGTCAAATTTAAGGGGCCACCGATGGGTTAGACCTTAAAACTTTATATAGAAATTCTTTCAATTAATGTACAGCCTCGAATTATGACATTCAATTTCAAGAAAAAAAGAAAAGATATGTGGGCCTTGTGACCCGTTACGCCATTCAAAAATAGGCTTTCATACTTTCTCCTACTATGTTTGGGCTGTAACAATCAAGGTTTACTGATTCAGTTGAAAATGGAAGAATAATCGAAGCGGTATTGGGAGAAGGTGAATGGATTCGTTGTCTTTACAATCTCATCTCAGTTTGAGGAGGTAATTTATAGTTCTTGTGTTCTCCAGATTCTTCATGTTGTAATTATCATAGAAGTTTAATTCTTGATTAGTATTTCATAGGGCATATTTAACTGGAAGTTCGTATGATTAAATTGATGTTTTCTGTGTTGTTGAAATGATGAAAGCTCAACCAGTACATACCCAGCTAGAAAACCAGGAATTGCAGTTCCTGAATTTGTAAAATTGCACAAGGGTCCTTCAAAATCCAGATATTTACCTCAAAGGTATCGTATGGCCGCTTCAAGTAGGGAGGGGTTGAATGGGATAGAAGAAGGCGATGGAGTGATAATTGTGGATCATGGGTCCCGTAGAAAAGAGTCCAATCTCATGCTAAGTTAGTTTCTGGCACCCTTCATTTTTGTTTTTCAATTTTGTTGCTGAATTGTCATGAGTTTTGCTTATTGTTGTAGTTTTGATGATAAATGTCAGATGAATTTGTAGCAATGTTTAGAGAGAGAACCAAATATCCCATTGTGGAGCCTGCACACATGGTAAGAATGTTTTATCCCCTTCTTTGTATGATTTTTGTTGTAGAGCTTGCTGTATGATTTGTTGTTTCATTCTTGATTCCTTATCTGTTTATCTTTGTTTTTGCATTCTGTTTGAGATTAGAATACTGTCGAGGAAAGAAAACTGCAGTGCATAAGGGTAAAAAATGAGAAGTCTTGCAGTATGTTTGGATGTTAAAGAGCAAAAGCAAAGGAAAGAAAACAAAAGCATACCTTTTCAGAAAAGAAACAATAGAAATGATATCAAATTTGCGTATGAGAAATCATCTTAAAATATCTCATGAGAAAATCTGGCAAAATAAAACAAAGATTGATAGGATAAAGGGATCCCTTTAGGGGGGGTGGGGTGGGTGGTTGGGAAGTGGCGATAGGACTAAGAATGTGCTAGGAGTAAGAAAATCCTAATGTTTGGATGTTAATATCTCTATTGTCCTTTCTTTTAATCCTCTCAAAAAGTTGGAACTTTCATTTTGCTCTGTATATCTTTTATGGCATTTAGGAGCTAGCAGAACCATCTATCAGAGACGCATTTAGTTTATGCGTTCAACAAGGAGCACGTCGAGTTATTGTGAGCCCCTTTTTCCTTTCTCCTGGACGACATTGGAACCAGGTATCTTTCGTTTTATGTAGTCTGAATTCTCAAGTTCTGCTAGCTGACGTAGAATTTGCCAATGATGTTAGTGCTAGGTTTTGACCTGATATCAGAGTTAAAGCCAAGGACCTTGGTGAAAAGGCTTTGATCTTTCCCTTTTCAGGATATTCCTTCTTTAACAGCTGAAGCTGCAAAGGAGCATCCAGGAGTATCATATCTCATTACAGCACCTCTTGGCCTTCATGAATTACTTGTTGTAAGACTCTTTTTTTTACTTGCTTTACTTTCTCACTATTTATTCTTTTCATTTACATATGGAATCCAACAATATTGAAACCTTAGTTTATTCCTACTCCATAGTTTGCATTCAAACGCTTGCCCTTATAATTGCTCAAACTCCCCTCTTTCCTAAGACACTGGCCTTATAGCAGTCCTTGCCTAACTAGGGCTTTTGTTATTTTAATTGGTTTGCAGTTGCCTTTTCTTTCCTAGGCTATTGGCACTGGCACTTGTATTAGAATTCTTTTATACTGAATGCTTTGTTCAATCTGAGTTTCTTTTGTGACAATTGCCTTACAGCATCCCATTTTAATCCCAACACTCTTATTGCTCAAGTAACTAGCAAACTTTTGTTTCATGGAGAGACCGTGATGGTCAGAGGTTTTGGCATTGACATCCTTCCTTAATAAAGTTGTTTGGTTGAAATTTTAATCCTAGAAGGTTGATTTAAAAACAGCTAAATGTTTTCTCATTGAAATTCTTCTATAGAAAGTTTGTAGGTTAAAATTCTAATTCTTGAAGATTGTTATTACAGAATGTTGTGAATGATAGGATCAATCATTGCCTAAGTCATATTGCCGGGAAAGCAGATGAGTGTTCAGTTTGTGCTGGAACTGGAAAATGTCGGCTCCGCCAGTGACATACTAGTGAAGCTTAGCAAAACTTCGTTATGTAGAGAGACTTTGTTACCTATGCCAGTTGACTTATTCGGATCTGAATGCTGAGTTACTGCCTCTTGGCAGTAGGTTCAATTATCTCCCAAAACTCAAGTTACCACGAGGACATTGATATTTGGGAGTTGGTAATAGCATTTCAAATACAAATATCAACTGGAGGATGCTTAGTTACTCCCCACCGCCGATGGAGAGTTGCGAGTGCTGGACTGCAGTTCTGATTATCCTCGTCTGATGTTAATCATTTAACTATTGTAAATCTTCATTTGTGTCTTACTGAACTCATGGCTGCCCATCAGGTGCTGGTGGGTTACTCTCTATTCCTCAAAATATTTGGTTTGAGAGTTGCACTTTAATAATTTGTGCTGTAGTGTCTTCCTTTACTCAATTACCATAAATCAACAAAGATTTATTTACATGGGTTGTAGCTGAAATTGTTGGGTATTGTATTTAGCTTTTCTCGTCATAAGAAGACTGATCATTTTTCATGATGAAATTCTTAGAATCTTTGATTTATGATGTCCATGCTCGCTGCTATACCGTGGCGTCTGTGTTTGAATTTGGCACTATAAATAGTTATGTGCAAAAATGGATGACGCAGAATTTAAAATTTTCATCTTTGGTCACTAATTCGAGCATGTGCTCTGCCTGGAGTTCGTCCTCCTGCCTTTTCATAAAATTGTGATTAATACTCCCTCCGTCCCATATTATAAATCACCTTTTTCATTTGCACTTGCATTAAGAAATAAAGTAATTTTATCCTTATGCCCTTATTTAATGTTTGCTTATGACAACTTTGTAATAAATGATGAAATGTTAGATTTCAAAAATATAAATACATTTGGATGACTATTTAAATTTTACTTTTTGGAGCCAAATGTTTTCACCAATTGATCCAAAAAATTAAAAAAATCAAGTTTTTCCCACCTCAATTTTCCTATATATTTTGTGTAAAATATTATTTTTTTAAAAAATATTTTTATATATAAATTCTTAAAGCAAACATGACAACATCACAAAATATTCAAATTCCATTACTTCAAATTGATCTAAATTATCCTGCTGAATCTGATGTTATTGATAATGAAATTAGACGACAAATGAATTTTAGTTCTAGTTCGACAAATCATTTGTTTTTTTATTTAAATGGTGCATAACTCCTTTATTTGGATCTTAATTTTTCTCAATTTGCCCTTCACATGTTTTGGTTGAGTCTTCTATTTTTACATCCTTTGAACTTTTTGAAATGTCATCTTCCTTGATAAAATTTGTTGAAGCTTCAATTTTCAAGATTATTTTTGAATTTTTTTTTCATCTTTTATTTTAAATTTGTTTGTTGATATTTTTTTTCAAAATCAGATTTTATAGAATAAGTAGTGAATAAAGAAAGTAGTTAATTAATGAATGAAGTACTCTCCCAATTAAATTAATTACTTGTAGATTTCGTAGGTTAGTCAAAGTAAATACATTTTCAAGATTAATTAATTAATCTATCAAGGGTATAATGGGTAAAATATGATAATTTATGCATAAATTTTATAAAATGACATATATTGTGGTCTAACTATTTTTAGAAAGGGATGACTTATAATATGGGACGGAGGGAGTAACATAAGATTTAAATAAAAGAAGAAACGAATTATACAGTTGGACGAAGTGATTCTGATTCGGTAGTTAGTACGTGACCTTCAGTCCTTCACCACTCAAAGAAAAGGTAGGACTAATGGAAAATGGAGATCTTTCCTATTGAAAAGTTCTGTAAATCTCAAACGTTTTGGCAAATTTCAAAAAGTTATATACTCGTATTTTATAAGCTACTGCTGAATTTGCGGTTTATAAATTATAAGGAGAATACAAAAAGAAAAGGAAAGATGTTCCGTTTTATACAGAAGATTATAAGGGGATGAAAAAGTGTATATGAGCTTTATCCCACATCGCCTGAAACAACGGAAGGCAAGGTGCTGGAGTGATATAAAAAGAAAGGAGGGAACAACATTGAAACATACTTACCTGGACGGGGTCAATGGGTGATCATGAAGGCCCATGGCCTAGGTTGGTGACCTTCATTGCACTTAGAAGGGGCGCCCGCCTAAGGTCGGCCCAAGTGGTCGAGCCTACGTCATAATTTGTTGCTGAGGGGGCCTGCGTTCGCGCGGCCCCTACCAATATAGTCCAAGTTTATCTGTTGGAATTGTTCTGGATCATTTGAGGCTCTAAACAAGTACACGCTTAACATCTCTGAGGCTAAAAACTCTCAATTTTCGTGCTTCAATGTGTCATTTCTACATTTCTTTGTTAGACCATAATTTGAAAAACGTCAGTAGAACCCTAAGGTAGGCCTAACTTTCAGCATGAGAAGTATTATGAGGTCTGTTTTATCTAACTCAAGAGAAAACTTGAAAGATAATGTACACAAGATCGTCTCTATTTTGAATGACTTCACAGAAAAGAGATTAATAGTTCAAGGGACCATTTTTCATGGACAGTTGATAAAAAAAGGTGTTTCATCACAGAAACACATTGCCGTTAAGATGCTTATTATGTATCTTAAATCCGGAAAACCAAATGAAATTGATCAGATGCTGAAGGAGTTTGATGGGTTCAACTTAGTTGTACATAATTGTCTTATTACTGCTAATCTTGAATGGGGAAAACTGGAAGAAGCTCGTAGACTGTTTGAGGAAATGCCTGAGAGAAATGAAGTTTCTTGGACTGCTATAATTTCGGGGTTGTTGAGGTCTGGAAAAGTTGAAGAGGCAATTTTGTACTTTGAGAAAAACCCATTTCAGAATCTGTTTTCGTGGACAGCAGTTATCAGTGGGCTTGTTCAAAATGGTTTAAGTTTTAAAGCAATGAAGCTGTTTCTCGAGATGCTTCAATCTGGAGTTATGCCTAATGCTGTCACTTTTACTTCCATTATTAGAGCATGTGGAGAGTTGGGTGATTTTAATTTGGGAATGTCTGTGTTGGGTTTGATTGTTAAGATTGGCTATGAACATAACTTGTCAGTTTCGAATTCTTTGATCACATTTAACTTGAGACTAAATGATACTGTTTCAGCTAGGTCAATTTTTGATAGGATGCAGAGTAAAGATGTCGTTTCGTGGACAGCGATTCTTGACATGTATGTTCAGATGGGAGAATTGGTAGAAGCTCGTCGTGTCTTTGATGAGATGCCAGAAAGAAATGAAGTTTCTTGGAGTACAATGATCTCGAGGTACAGTCAGAGTGGTGATGCAGAAGAGGCAGTGAATCTCTTCATTTGCATGGTCCGGCAGGGGTTTAAACCAAATAAGTCATGTTTTGCTAGCGTAGTAAGTGCATTGGCCAGCCTGGAAGCTTTAGTAATGGGAAAGATTGTTCATGGACATATATTAAAAATCGGGATGGAGAGAGATGCTTACATTGGTAGCTCACTTGTTGACCTTTACTGCAAATGTGGAAGCACTAAGGATGGACGTGTAGCATTCGACTCAATCTTGGAGAAAAATGTTGTTTGTTGGAATTCAATGGTTAGTGGGTATAGTCTCAATAACCAGCTCGAAGAAGCTAAGGAGCTATTTCACAAGATACCCCATAAAGATAACATCTCATGGAATTCACTAATAACAGGTTATTTAGAGTACGAAAAATTTGACGAGGTTTTTGAAGTTTTCTGTGAGATGCTTCTGTCTGGAGAACGACCAAGTAAATCTACTTTCTCTAGTGTTTTATGTGCCTGTGCGAGCTTAGCTTCACTAGAAAGGGGGAAGAACTCGCACGGTAAGGCAATTAAACTTGGTTTTCACTCTGACATTTTTGTCGACACTGCCCTTGTGGACATGTATGCCAAATCCGGAGATGTTGAAAGCGCTAAGAAAATCTTCAAAAGGATGCCCAAACGCAACGAGATTTCCTGGACAGCTATGATTCAAGGGCTTGCAGAAAATGGCTTTGCAGAGGAAGCACTTGCTGTATTTGAAGAATTTGAAAGGACCAAGTCCATTACACCTAATGAGCTGCTTATTTTAGCTGTTTTATTTGCTTGCTCCCACTGTGGTCTAGTAGATAAAGGACTCCATTACTTCAATTCAATGAAAAAGCTCTATAATATACAGCCGAACGATAGGCACTATACCTGTGTAGTGGACATGCTGTCTCGTTCAGGACGTCTTTCTGAAGCAGAGAAGTTCATCTTGGACATGCCTTGTGAACCAGAAGTTCAAGCTTGGGCAGCTCTCTTAAGTGGTTGCAAAACATACAGAAATGAGGTAATAGCAGAAAGGGTGGCGGAAAAGATTTCAGAGCTGGCTGAAAAGCACCCTGAAGGATATGTGTTGCTGTCAAACGTTTATGCTTCAGCTGGCAGATGGTTAGATGTCTTAAACATGAGAAAACAAATGAAGGAAAAAGGACTGAGGAAAAGCGGGGGATGTAGTTGGATAGAAGTGCGGAACCAACCCCATTTCTTTTATTCCCAGGATGGTTCTCACAATGAGTCCACAGAAATTTACGGGGTTTTGGAACTAATGAGGTCAGAAATGCTTCTCACATAGATTGCGTCAAGTTTTGAAGGACAACTAATTGGAACCGGATGCAGATCAGAGGTCAAAAGAGTTTTAGAGAACGTTCTTGGTGTAGAAAATGTGAATGCAGGATCCCATTGAATTGAATTGGGTCTATGAATCTAAGAAATGGTGAGAATTCTTGATCACTCTCAATTTGAAAATCCAAGATTTGCCTTGATGTCCTCGTAAATTTGAGTGTATAAATGAACTCACAGAGTAAACGTGTGAATCATTGCTGCAGAAATGCTTGCCTGAAGCTGTAAAGTGGAACTGGCATACAAGTAGGGAAAGCTCTCTCTTCACTAATTTCAATCCCTTGGCGTAGTAGTTGAAGTTTTTTTCTTCTACCGCCACCAAAACACAAGAACGGCTGGTAAGTAAGACAAAGAGTTGGCTCTAGAAAGAAAAAGGAATGAATATTCATTGATTATTCCATCATTGTATATTTGCAGAAATATGATATTTATCACAGGAACACTGATTAGTTGTAAGTTGTAAATGCCTATAAGAATTGGCAACTATTGAAGTTCTCTACAGAAGATAGTACGTATGGTAGACTGCTAATGCATGTGAATTCGATAGTGTTGTTTTGATAACAAATACCAACACTAATTGATACTCCAATATATTAAGTATACCAGTCAATCAACTATGTCCAATTCTAAACTAGTTGAGGTTGGTATTATAGGAGATAATATTGTATAGGTAACTGTTGAAGTTTTTAAAAATTTGTTCAAAATTCAGCAGCTTAATTATACTTCTTCAAGTAGTTAACTATTTTGAACTACTAGTAAGAAATTAAAAGAACCCTGCCTGTCAGTAATTACTAGAGAGATGAGCTAGTTTCCTCAAAGATAATTAACGGAGTATTGTAATATTTTTGTAATTATGATTCAAAAGAAAATAAAACTCCGTTCTGTTGCCGCTCGCCATTAGTTTATAAATTGAATACGATTAAGTATTTTTGCTGGGCCCATATATATTTTTCAATGAAAAAACCATCCAATTTAAATCCGCGCCAATTTCAAATCTTCTCCGTCCAACTCACGCGATCTATTCCAACGACGAACTCGATTCACTCATTTACTCTTTTGTCTTTGAATTTCCCTTCTTCTTCTTCTTCCAATTTCTTTAACATAGTGCAAAGTGATCGCTGATTTTCTCGCCGTAGAATTGCCAGTTGAGTTGAAACGCTTTGTCTTCTCCAATTTTGACGGTACAATACGAAGTAAGTATTTCATAATGTTGTTAACTTCAGCTATTCAAATTGAAAAGAGGTAATGTATCAAACAAAAGGGATATAGACATAAATATTCCGGTTAATGTTTGGTGATTTTCATCCTTACATGACTCCATCAATTCAGTAGGCTGTAATCCATATCGGCGAATGATAATTGTGATCGGTAATAATGTGATTTTGATTATGTGTTGTTTCTAATGTATTTTCCCTTTCTCATTGAGGTGAAATCTGTTGACGTACATTTTTATCAGGAAATTAGATAATCATGGATGGTTATGCGCTTAAGTCCGTGTCGGACTTGCCTCCTGTTTTCCGTTCAACTTTCAGTTTCAGGTACTACTCTTTTCAGTATCCTATCAATCGAATTTCTATGCGCTTTTTTATATACTAGTGCTAGGAAATTTTATTGTTTGTTTGAGATATTTTGTGTAAAATTTTATTAAGACTTCCGTTCGTCAACACTGTCAATTGAATGTTCAAGTGCACTTATTGTACTGGAATCCTTGAAATGAAGAAGTTACACACTCTCCTACTGCGATATGGGCACCACCTGAAATTTGTAAAAGTGGGATATAGAGAACCTCTAGTATAGAGATCGACTTATTAATTTTTTGAGGTAAATAATTAAATGAAATGTGTGGGATATATATATATATATATATATGGAGAGAGAGAGAGAGAGAGAGGAGTCATACACTGACCTCAACTAGTTTAGGGTTGAGGCGTAGTAGTTATTGTTGCTGTGACGTAAATCATTTAGGAAGCCACTACACATATACTAGCCACAGAGCTTGTACACTGTTTCCAGACTCCTAGAAATGCCTCAATGCTGATTGCTGGCTCTTTTTATTTGCCCTTGGTCACAAGTCAAATTGTAGAGATGGCTGTTTGATCATCAGCTTCACATCTGCGCTAGGCTATCACTGTATTACATTCTTTAGTATCCCAAGTTGATAGTGTTTCAAGTACTGTTTTTCTCCATGCAGATATTTTAATTCGCTGCAGAGTGAATGCTTTCCTGCTTGTTTCCTGTCGGATGTGAACATGGTAATTTCAGCGCCAACAGGAAGTGGGAAAACAGTGCTTTTTGAACTATGCATTTTGAGGCTTCTCTCAAGGTTTATCTCAGGAGAGGGAAAATTTATTCACATAAAGGGGTCTCTGAAGGCTGTAAGTTTCTATCAATGTTTTGCACAAGATAACTGAATTTGCAATTTCAAGGAGAATGATCCATTGAATGGAAGAAGTCAAACGTGCTGGAAAACCTTCATTTTCTGATGTTTTAACTGCATGCCTTGTCTATTTTATATCACACTACCAGCTTATTCAGACTCTCTTTTTGCTACAACTTTTTATCATCATCCTTTGCGATGAAAGAGTTAGTGCACCTCAATAATGCACGGTTTTACTGGCCATTCCTTCATTTACAGTGATGTTTGACACTTTTACCTACTCCTGCCCATGCAAAGACGATTATGTAGCCATTGGAAATTTTCATCATCTTTTAGTCATTTAGCATTACTGTTAACTCCTTTTTTCTTCTGATATATAGATATATGTTGCACCCTCAAAAGCACTGATACAAGAGAAGCTTCGTAATTGGAACCAGAAGCTTGGTTCATGGGGGATAAATTGCTTGGAACTGACAGGGGACAATGAGAACTACAAAATCACAGATATACAGGACGCTGATGTAATTCTTACCACTCCTGAGGTCAGACAAAATGAAAACCAGTCATCACTCTTTTTCTGTTTCTTGGCTAACTATGTGTTTGCCATTGAGTTTGTTATTTTTCTGCAGAAGTTTGATGCTGTGACTCGTTATCGCATAAATGATGGAGGCCTGAGTTTTTTTGGTGATATTGCATTAGTGCTAATTGATGAAGTCCATTTGTTGAATGATCCTCGTGGAGCAGTTTTGGAGGCAATTGTCAGTAGAATTAAAATGCTTTCTCGCAAACCTGAACTGAAATCAAGTGCTCTAGCTAATGTCCGTTTTTTAGCTGTTTCTGCAACCATTCCCAACATTGATGACCTTGGTAAATTTCAAGACAGTTCAAACAAGCCAACATTTCATGATAATCTCTGATATAGTAGTTTGATTGTAAGTCTCTCTTTATGCAGCAGAATGGCTCATGGTCCCCAGGCAAGGAGTAAAAAGGTAGAATTCTATATATATGCCATCTTTTTATTAATCAAAGAAAGTATCACTTTAGTTCTGTAAAACACTGTCCAATATGCAGGTTTGGGGAAGAAATGAGACCCGTGAAGTTGACTACCAAAGTTTTTGGTATTTACTTATTCTTACGATGAATGTTCAATTTGATTCAGTCCTGGTTACACCCTAACTCAATTATTCAATTTGTGCTTACTACCTTTATCTCAAATCAGGTGTCATTTTTTGACTTTTTGCTGTTTTAAAACCTAGAGAATTAAAATACTCATTTCTTGGTGGTAGTTAGGAAGGTGGGCAGGCTATGCTTGGGAGTTTGAATTTATAATATTGTTAAGTATAAAACCTAAAAAAAATGGAAGTTTAAAGCTGAGTTCAAACAAAAATATCAAAGCAGGTCCCAGTTAGATCTTTGATTGGATAATATTGAGAACCAACAGCCAAGTAAATGACAAAGTACTTCATTTTGGGAGAGAGGGTACTTTCTGATAAAATGAGACGGAAGTACATTGAGGACACTGAGTCAAACATATCGGTATAATGCCTATAAAATGCATCAAGCACCTTTGTAGGAAGTGCATTGACATGCCTCTGGGGTAATCACTGCCTGAGCTTCTTATAAGTTCTGCATTGCCAACCCTCTGTCTGCAGGATACACTCCAGCGAAGAATGACTTTCTATTTGAAAAGGTATGTTGTTTGTTGTCTTTTCTTTTTCAGTTTTCTGTTTATACCTCTGTTCACTCTTTCTAAGTTTTGAACGTCTCCCCACTTCTATCCAGTTTCATGTCTTGCTTTGTCAAATTTTAGAATCTATTTTACAGGATAGCTAGAGATTATCATTATTACACCTTGAAATACCTCTTAATATCTTGACAATACTGTTTGATTTTCTTTTCCAGCGCCTACAGAACTTTGTCTTCGGTAAGCATAAGAAGCTAGTTGTGACATCATATACCTCCTATTTTCAATTTATACTCCCTTACTATGTTCTATTCAATGTCTAGAACTAAGCATGAGAGTTTGTACAGATATCCTCATGCAACATTCTAGAGGAAAATCTGCTCTAGTTTTTTGCTCAACCAGAAAAGGAGCACAAGAGGCAGCACAACAGCTCTCGCAGACAGCAATGACCTTTGGTCATTCAAATCCTTTCATCAAAAGCAGAGAGCAACAAGAAAGGTTGAGGGAAGCTTCACTATCATGTAGTGACAAACAAATGCAGTCTTATATTCTTTATGGTGGTATGTTCTATCCTCCCTAACTTTTGTTGCAGCACTATCAGACCCCTGATTGAAACAAAATGTGCTTGTCATTCTCTTTTTTCCTTTGTACTGGGGTGTTGAATATGTAGGTGTATTGAGCCTAGATCCTGCAGATTATTGATTATCTGTGTTATGCAGTTGGTTATCACAATGGTGGTCTTTCCATGAACGACCGCAACCTCATTGAAGGCCTTTTTCTGAATGGTGATATTCAAGTGCTGTGCACTACAAATACTCTTGCCCATGGAATTAATCTACCAGCACATACCGTTGTGCTTAAATCAACTCAGTACTTGTATGTCCACCAGTTATTATCTGATTTGTTCATTAGTCAGATGTCATCTTTGTAATTCTATCATGTTCTTTCCAGCAATAAGGAAAAAGGGACTTACATGGAATATGACAGATCAACCGTCCTGCAGGCATGCTACTCTTCCCTGGGGTTCCTCTGCTAAGTCATTTGTATTCGGCAATACAAAATTGTACTGTATCTAGAATTCAAAGATAATGATTTCGTCCACACTTGGAAACCTACATCTAAAGTAAAATTATCGTTAGTTCCAAATAAGAGTTATATATTTTCCAACTATTGCAGATGTCAGGAAGAGCAGGTCGACCACCATTTGATGACACGGGAATGGTCATAATCATGACCAGAAAAGAAACTGTGAGTCTTCTATTGTGATACAGATGAGGTTCACCGCATTATGAAAAATTGACTTAGAGTAATTTTATGTTGTCTTTTCTCTTCTTTCCCTGCAGTCATCAGTCAGTAGCTAATCTTCTGTACTTCATCTTGATCATTACTGCTAATTTTCCTATCTGAACCTTCTTTTACCCATTAGGTTCACTTGTACGAGAATTTATTAAGTGGATGCGAATTGGTGGAGTCACAGTATGTCACTATTCATCTTGTTAGTTAGTGATGCTTTTCGATCTTGGGTGCATCCAAAACGGACTGTGTAACCAAGAAGTTGATGTGGTTTTCTTTCTCTTTAGATTGCTTCCATGTATTACAGAGCACCTAACAGCAGAGATTGTTCAACTGACTGTGTCAGATATAACAGGAGCAATTGAATGGATGAAATGCTCATTTTTGTATGTTAGAATAAGAAAGGTATATCTTCCTGAGCTGATTAATGAGAACATGATCTATCTGCAATTTCTGTAAAGTTTTATTCCTAACAATTTTCAGTCAAAATATAGAATCCAGAGAAATATGCAGTAAGGAAGGGGCTAACTGGCGACCGTTTAGAGAGGCATATGCAAGGTGATCAGTGACACTGGTAAACTATGAAGTTCTTTCAAGTTTATTTAGCCATATGTGCTGACTTAAAATATATATTCCAGATATTTGTGTTCAGAATGTAAATGAGTTGTCAAGGTATCAATTGATTTGGACAGATGAAGATGGTTTCCTCTTAAAGCCTCTTGGTATGGAGATTTCAGAATGCAGTATAGTCTAATATCCATGTTGGAAATCATAATTTCTGCCTCGTTTATACGCAGAACCTGGAAAGTTGATGACGAAATATTATCTGAAATTCGACACGATGAAGCACATCATGCAAGCCCCTGGAAACTGTAGCATAGAGGATGCACTTCAAATCATTTGCCGTGCTGAGGAACTTAGCTGTATCTTCACATACTCTACCAATTAAAATGTTTGAGTAATTACAACAGGTGCTATGTCTCACTTTCCTGTAAAATGAAGGGATACAACTGAGGCGCAATGAGAAGAAGCTCCTGAATGACATAAACATTGACAAAGACAATAGGCTCCGGTTTCACATCCTTGGGGATAAAGAGAAAAGAAAAAAGCGGGTCCAAACCAAAGAAGAGAAGATATTTGTTTTGGCAAATGACTGCCTAACGGGGGACCCTTTGGTCTTTGATTTATCCCTTAGCCAGGTTGTCATCAAGTTCATGTATTATATTACCATTCACCAAAAGCATTGATATGGGCTAATAGTCTTTTAATGATATAGGACGTGAACTCTATATGTGCAAATGGCTATAGAATTGCAAAGTGCATGAAAGAGTATTTCATTTACAGGAAGAACTATCGAGGAGCTTTGAGTTCAGCACTTCTAACCAAATCCTTGTATCAAAAGGTCTGGGATGATAGTCCATACTTGCTGAAACAATTACCTGGTATTGGAATGGTGACAGCAAAGGTTTGTAGCTTATATTGATCTGATAGTCCATGTTTTGGGAACAGACAGATTCCTAAGGTTTCTCCTGATGTACACTTATCTTCCTGCATAGGCACTTCATTCAATGGGAGTAAAATCATTTGCCTCACTCTCCGATGCAGATCCAAGGAAAATAGAGATGGTCACTGGAAGAAAATATCCTTTTGGGAATCATATAAAAGAGTCATTACTATCGCTACCCCCAGAAATTGAGATGAGGGTTGAGGAAACTGAGAGCCAAAGGCAAGGGAAGTCCAAGGTTATGGTAACACTGACTAGGTTATCACAACCTGTTCAAACAACTAAACGACATTATGCTGATATGGTATGGTAATTATAGGGAACATTTCGCCTGTGCGTGATTTTCTACATCACACTTATTTTGTTGTAGAATTTACTCAATGACATTCAGTTGAAAACTTTCTGATAGGTGGTTGGCGTTGAAGAAGATAATCTGGTACTGTTTCATGAGAAAATAAGGTAATAGATTCTTAAATATGGAGTGTGCACTTTAAAATGACATCATTTTCCTTGAAAAAACAAAAGCTTCTCAACAAAGTATGAACATTTCAAAGCATGTTTGTATCAGCTCAAATTTAGAATATCAATATATTTCTTGAAATTAATAAGGTTCCCAACAAATTATTAGGATTTTCAAAGCATGCTTATATAGGTCAATTTTCTAGGTGTCCAGCATATACTTCTGTATGAGTAGTCATACGTCTGATGCCTATCTAATGATTCCCTTTGGCTGTTCTACTTATGAACTAATGGTGTTAAATTTATCTTTATGATTATTTAGCCACTAGAATGACTTGGAATTTTTTTTCTTGCTGCAGGGTGGATGAATTTCCTAGGTACTCTTAAAAGTTTGGTCCCCATTTCCAAATCAAGCCTGAGAAACTGCCAAACTATACCAACTAGATTATTAAATTCATGAAATTCTTGTGAATGCCATATTTAGTAGTGATCTTCACTGTTATTATGGTTTTCTTTTACAGCCCTTATAGCAAGACAGTTATGGTGCCAAGTCCTCAGCAAGGGAAGCTGACTGTTAAAGCAGATCTGATATTTGATGAATTTAGTTAACTCCTCACACATTCTATGTGTATTTTCATTTATGTGTACTGCTTCTCCCCTTGAGTTTTACTTGACTAGATCACATCATTTTTCTGCAGTTGGTGTTGATCTCCGTCAAAAGGTTGTATTGATAAACATGGTTGACCATAATTTTGTGATGAAGTACAGAACCAAGCAACCCTCTTCCTTCCAGAACAATGATGTCTGCATCATAGAGGACACACAAGATGCAGCTCAAGCATCATGCCAAGTGTCTCACAGTTTAACTGAAGCTGGTTGGAGCTCAGACATGTGAGAGCTAACTTTCCCTTTTTATGAACGTAAAGCATATGATAACCATGATGATTGACAATATGACTGCTAACTTTTGTAGTTTCTGTTTCTTATTTGGATTATTGGGTCATGAATATTAGACCTTATACAGGAGAGGGAAGTTTGAACTTATAGCAAATTCCATGTGTATTTGATGGCACCATATGAAATAATTGTGTGGTATATGTTTTGGGGAAACTGAAGGTTCCAGATTCTATCGTTCTCTCTTACATGTATGACAGGTTGAATCTGCTTCCACACTGAATACTAACTGGCTTCTTGTTTCTGTTATCAGGCCCAGTTTCAAGCTAATAGATGAAGATCTAGACGAAGGTAGCAATTTAAGCTCTCACATGTTTTGTGTTTAATGTACTTCAATGTGTTACTGACTTCTGCTGCTAAATCCATCAATGAAGTGGTACTTGCTGCTGCGGTCGAAGATGATGAATGCAGAATCATAAACGAAAATACAGTATTTGACCATATACGTGAAAAGGCAAAAAACCTCCCTGCTTTGACCTCACTGAAAGGTACATGTTTACCATCATTAGAAACTTTGAATCTCATCAGAAAGCGCACTCGCGAGGAGCAGCTTCTTGTTGAGAATGCTGTAGGAGTATCTGAAGAAGTGAGAAGAACCAAAGTCCCATATCACAACATGGTCATTCAATCTGCACAATATATTGATCTAGAAGAAAATAGACCATTTTCTAACAAAGATCAGAGACCATATAGCCATCACGTCTCTAATGCCATTTACCTGCCTGATGAGAGAGGTAATATACAAAGTCATTGGCGCTAATATCTGTAGATTATATGCAGGCTGACATCAAATTATACTGTTCTAGGTGAGCTTTTCTTTGAAACTGGGAGTGTTCCATCTGAAACAATTGCTGAAGAAATGATATTCAAATATAACCCTATAGATTCTAAGATGTTCCACAGCTTTGAGAATGTGAAGAACACAGAACCCAAGTTACTCAATATGGCCAATGGAACCTGCATAATTCACCAACCTGAGCACATTTCTTCCAGCTTTGGGTTTCAAGAGACAACTCCAACAAAAGTTACGAAAAATGCAGCAAGTAAACAAATTGAAGAGGTTGAGGATCTAACTCTTCATAGTTACACCCCTGGTACAAGTGAAAAAACTGATCTTTCTATGGAAACCTCAAGAAAAGATGCAGAGGGAAGATCAAGATTGTTGTCAGCTGCAGATGCTTACTTTATTAGGAATAAAGTTGGATATCCACTACGTTCTCCAAGTTTCAAGGAACAACAGGGCACTTCTTCAGTACAAGTTGGAGAAATCAGTCAACCTAATCCCTTTCTTGGGTTTAAAAGCATTTTTACATTTCTGTTTGAGTGAACATGGTGGTATCTAGGATATGTTGAATCCAATGACTTGCTTTGTCAGCTATATTGAGAACTATGCGTTTAAAATTTGTTTGGTCTCCTTTACTTGGTTAGATAAAATTACTTTCTCCGCGATAATAAAGGGTATTGCGTTATGATTTATGACTTATAAGAATTTTTATATTATTAATATATTCTTACTTGTTATAGGAGGTAACCTGATTTATTTATCAGGTTACTAGAGTAATGTATTAAGAATGTTTACCTATAGTTATCATTTTGGTGTCTTCGTGGTATTAAAGAGATTTTACATTGTTAGTATAGAAGTTTAACTAATAGTCAATTAAAGATGTACAACTAAAGGGAATTGAGAATTTCGACAATTGGGCAAAATAAATTATAGAGATAAACTAAATCCCCACTTTATTCCAACAAAATGCATTTCACAAGTGCAAGATGTTGAAAGATTTTGAGAGGGAAATTGTTTTTTTATCATCAAGTTAATGCATGCATAAAAATTCTTGTATTCATATCAAATAGAATGCATAATTAATAAAGTGTGTATTGAAATACATAATTAGACATAAATTAAAAAAGTGCATCAAATAAAGTATTGTAATAATCACTAGCAAACAATTTCTTTTCAATTCTAACTTATAGCACAATCAAAAGAGTATTATTATTTTTGACGTACCTTTAATTAAATATTAAAAATCATCTGCACTTTCTTGAATTTTGGCGCAAGTCCGAATGGATAAAGAAATTGAAAGAGAGGGGGTGGAGTAAATAATTTCCAAATGGCCATACAAAAGGTAGTCAAATTTCGTAGAATACTGGATGGTTCTCGATTCTCCTGTGGACCACCATAAATAGAGTGAGCTCGTTTTACAGAGCATTTACCCTTTTCGGCGGCTTCTAGTATTCAGCCAAAAACTCTATTTCTCGTTCCCCTGTTATTTTGCGTAACCGTCTCACACCGATCTGCTTGCTAAGGTTTGCTTCTTCCCTTCCTCTGTTTTTTCTTCTTCAATTTCTATGGTTATTTGCTGTAGCAAATGATTGCTTTTTGTTGCTTGATTTCAAGTTACTATGTGGTTTTTGTCCATATTTCATTGTATGCTTTATTTTCAAAGTGGAAAATGATATTTGAAACTTGAAACTTAGAGTTGCAGTTGACCATGAATACAAATTAGAGTTGTCTTTGATTATTTTTGAATACTTTGGAGTGAAAAAAGTGATTTTTATTGTTTTTCAAATTGCCGAAAATTCTGGATTTCGGAATTTCATGAAAGTGTTTTTCGGAGTGAAAAAGCTCCATGTCAAACCCTACATATGTGCGTTGGTGGTTCGACTAAACTCAACAATCTGAAGAATATTAAAAAGAAAAAGAAAACATCTCTTTAATATCTGGGAAGTCAAATTTGCTTTACGAGAATATACATGAGTTGCTGAGGAAGGATTTGAATGAAGGAAAAGGGAGAATTATTCAATGATTTTTTTACTGTTGCTACTTTTTGTTTCTCTTACATTAGAGCTGAGACTACAGCTTCGTGGTTGACGCCTTTTGTTTATACTCCTTCCTTAAAAGAAGGGAAGAAATGGCAGGTTCCCATATTGCACATGCTGCTTACAAGGGTCCAAGTGTAGTGAAAGAGATTGTGATAGGGATTGCTCTTGGAATAGTTGCGGGAGGTTTGTGGAAGATGCACCATTGGAACAACCAGAGGAGAACTAAGGAATTCTATGATTTGCTTGACAAAAATGAGATCAGTGTCGTGGTGAATGACGAGTAACTTTACAAGAATTCAATAATTTGCTTCAGCATGAAAGTTTGGCTCAAATGGTAAATGAACAATGTATGTTTCAGATAATGTTTAAATTTTAATATGTTAATAATTTTCAGTTGAAAATATAATGATAGTTCTTTAGAATATATTCAGTTGGTATGTTTGATTAGAATGAGGCAAAATGAATTAGGAAATGTTTGACTTGATTTGGTGGGGTGCGCCAGGCCTGGGCAGTAGTGCAACGCTAAGGCGACACATGAAGACCCAAGTAGCAAGCTACTTTGATGGGCCTTCCCCCTTAAAAAATTGAGTTAATATCGTGTGAGCCAATGGCCCACATATCAGATATTAAACTGATAAGAACAGATACTACACTTGATCTTAGCCAAAAGGCCGAGAAAGGTATGCTTTATACTGGAAATGGGCCTTGATTTTTATAGTAGATCTTGGCTATATAGGTATTAGCTATTTCCGATATGGGATGAATAGACTAATTCAAAAACAATCTCCTTTGCTTTCTCGAATGTTGTAAAAGCTTTTTTAGTTCTTATGTATGAGATTCTGCCTAACAATAAAATGGACACCTGACAGTGATGTTTCGAGTATTGCTTGGCTGGTAAATGGTACAGAATTTGCTATACAGATTTGAACTGATTGGGATGCTTATTTCACTTCAGCGTCATTCTGCGTATCTTCTAAAAAACTCTATAACTGAGCCTAGCATATCTGGCATTTTAGGCTCCCTAACATGAGTTTGTTTTGTGTTTTTTTGTTATCCTGTTTATATTTACTGCATTCGAGCAGGAAGAAATCCCTGTTCTTGGGCTGGCAATTGTTATAAACAAAATTCATAAGAGCTAGTGGCGCAGGGGATAGGGAATATGCTCCTATATCCTTCTCCACTTAAATGTCGACACATTTGTATGCAGCAGAGTTCAAACTTGTGACATGAGCATAATCTACACATCACTTGTTACACTCTTATCATGTGGCTATTATGAAGCAGATTATAGATTGCTAAATGAAAGCACGATGTTTTTTGCTTCCTAAACCGAGAGGGCGCGTCTCTTACTTCTATGAGTTTTACACTGCTAGCTAATAGATGCCTCCAGTGCAAGTATATTTGTTGGTCATAGTTGAGATGATTGTTAACATTGTTTGCTTTAATACATGACTTACCAACCCATTTGTAAGAAGATATTTTGGTATTCGTCACATTCCATCATCAAAGTGAATTATGTAGGAGAGATTATTTTAACTTTATTGGTCGTACTGCGTACGAACTAGGCACAGAGAAAGTGGTAAGACGTAAGTAAAACTAATTAACATCCTGTCAAATTTATTGGAAGATTAAACAAAAGAGCATTTTTTTTATTTCCTGGTGGTTCTTAAATAATCGAATTAAGTAGAAAAAAGAGCACTAAGTAATGGTATATGTACTCTATTAAATAAATTTATCATTCCTCGGGGATTGGAATTTGGAATACAATGGATTAATTAAGTAAAGGGCCAGAATAGTGTTTGTAGCACATGTGAGGCCTAAATAAAGACAAATGTGAAAATTGGAACTCGATTTGGTGGGGTGCGCCAGGCCCAAGCAGTAGTGCAACGCATGGGCGACGCGCAAAAGCCCAAGTAGCAAGCTACCTTGATGGATCTTTTCCCTTTAAAAAATTAAGTTAATATCGTGTGAATCAATGACCCACATATCAGATATTAAACTGATAAGAACAGATACTACACTTGATCTTAGCCAAAAGGCCGAGAAAGGTATGATTGATTATGTCAATGGGCCTTGGATTTTACAGCAGATCTTGGTTATCTATGCATTAGCTATTTCCGATATGGGATGAATAGACTATACAAAAACAACCCCTATTGCTTTCTATGAAGTGTAAAGCCTTCTTATGGGAGTATCAGATTCTGCCTAACATGAAATGATCACTTTATCAGTGGATGATTCGAGTATTGCCTGGCTGCTTAATGGCACAGAATTTGCTTTACAAATTACTAAACATTTTGAGATGCTTGTTTCACTTCATGTGATACTGCTGATCTCTAAAGATCCATTGTTATAAAGAAACAGTTTTGCCATTTATGAATAAAAACATTGATGGATCCATTGTAATACAAAGTTTGTAGTAACATTTTATGCACATGAAGTGCAGTCTTTTCCTGTAAATGCCAAAATAACTTCATGAATTGGAGTATAGTCTTTTCCTTTATTATGATCAACAAAAGAAAAAGTAGCAGACTCTCCAAAATTTATGGATGTGTGTATCAGGTCCTCTTTCAGGTTTTATTTTTCGATTTGTAGTATATTTGGAAGAACATATATAAATGCAGTATTTACATTATTCATATTTTTTTACTAATAATGGAGTACTATGTTACACCAATTAACTCTTTGGCAGATTTTTAGTTGACATTTTAGGATAGTATGGTCCAAAGACAGTGATGTCCCAACGCTTATCAGTCGAATTGCATATATTGTATTCTCACATCATATCAACTGAACAATAAATTTCACAAGAGACATAATTTTCACTATAAAACCTCAACCATTAGTGAAAATTATTAAAATTTCTACAACTATTATATAATCTTTTCAAATGAACAAATTATAGTTCATAAACAAAGTAGCTAAATATCTTAAGGCGCCACATTAATGGATCACATATCTCCATATATTTTTTTATATAATAGATCGATATTTTGTGCTTTTAATTCACCTCACTTTTATTTCCCGGCAACCAAGGAAAATGCAAATTTAATACTTGCTGATAAGTAGTACTAACATTGAGGGTCTACTCTTTTCTGTTTTAAAAAAAATGTTTGTAAGCTCTTTTATGTGGTAGATATATATTTAGTTGACATCGTGTGGTCCAGGAACAGTGAAGTCCCAACGCTTATCTGCTAACCACCATTGGCCAAGTGTAAGCACGAATATAATATTTCATTCGTTTCAATTTATGTGATATCATTTAATTTGATTTTTGAAATTTATAATTTAAAATATTCTTTGATTATATATGTGGTCACAAATTATTTTATTGAGGAAAAAAGAGGAATTTAAATTAAATCTCTAATTATAAAAAAAATAAAAATTAGGATATATGAACTAAAATAAAAGTGTGTTACATAAATTTGAGACAGTGAGATATTATCCTTCAATAGCAAGCGCTTATCAGCGGAATTGCGTATATTGCATTCTTTCCTCATGTCAACTGATCAATAGATTTTTTTCTTCAATAATAATTAGATACACCTATAAGCTATAGTTTCTCATCTATTGCCTCGAGGTTAATTAGGTTTTGTGGTAAAAGTATAGAACGTGATATGTAAGTTAGATGCATGTCACCTTGTTACAGATTTTTCAATTATTAAAAAAAATAATATATTAATTTTGAAAATTTTACTCTTGATTCAAAATCACAAATAAGGTAAATCTGAATTGTATTGTAAGTCCTACCATCCAAAAAGGATTTATTCTTTTTGTCTAGTTAATCCTCTTATAAAATTTATTTTGATAGTACTTTACCTAAATTTTTAACATGTTGGTGAGAGTTCGATTTCCATCCTTGTCATTTTCTCCCCGGCCTTACCCGCAATTTGGAGGAAAAAAAATATAAGAAAAGTCCATTCTTGGTAGTAAATACTGTCTATATTCACAACAACAAAATTAGGTAGTTGAGGTAAATGAATTTAGTCGGCATTTGGTAGCTCAAAATGGGGTCCAAATGAACCGGCTATATCCACATAATTTAATTATATGATGGCATTTCATAATTGACAAAAGGCCAGGACAAACGAATTAGCTTTAAGCAATTCATGCACCTCTTTGAAAATGATACAGTAGCTATGCTTCTGTCTAACACTTTCTTAGGGGTGGCAAGGTTGGATTGAATCGAATTTGAATGGATTGAGTAAAAATGGTTTGGTTTACAATCTATCCAAATAGAATATAGATAAATATGGATTTGGTCAAACATGATTTGGGTAAAATGGTTCTAACCCATTTAAAAAATCTGTTTTCCAAAAAAAATAACTTCCCCCCCCCCCCACCTTCCACCAACCTACCCTTAATTTTTTTTTGTTTTCCAAAAACAAAAAAAAACTGTTTTTCAAAAAAAAAAACTACCCCCACCTTCCACCAACCGACCCCTAAATTTTTTTGTTTTCCAAAAAGAAAAAAAAAGAAATCTGTTTTTTCAAAAATAAATAAATTACCCCCTCCTCCTCCCCCACACACCTTCCACCAACCTATCCCTAATTTCCAAAAACAAAAAAATTTTGTTTTTTCAAAAAAAATAAAATTTACCCCCTCCCCCG
>NW_006238930.1:3032658-3117867 GCF_000226075.1 Solanum tuberosum | reverse complement strand
AAAAAAAAAAAATTACCCCCTCCCCCCACCTTCCACCAACCGACCCCTAAATTTTTTTGTTTTTCAAAAACAAAAAAACATCTATTTCATTTCACATATATGGGCTGGATATGAATTCTCATGTTAACCCATTTTGTTCATATTTGTATGAGCTTAAATAGATTGAAGACCATATTAACCCATTTAAGAAAATGAGTGATCCATTTAATTTAATATGGGCAAAATGGTTTCATTTCACTTATATGGGCTGAAATTGCCACCCCTACACTTTCTTGTATCATCACTCACCAAAAATGCAAAAATAAAATCATAAAAATGCACAACTACAGCAATTCTATTACTGTACAAAAAATGTACTGATAAAAAATCTCTCAAAATTTCCATTTCTATATTTGTCTTTGCAATTATTTCCTATTTTCAGACTCTTTTAAAAGGAATTCATCACTTTTGTGTGGTCCAGTTGATGAGCTTTGCATACTTGAGGACCCAGTGGTGGTGGCATAAGATGATGATTCATCAAGTTTATAGAGTGCACTTGATACTAAACTTCTTATACTGGATTTGACTGAACCGCCAACTAATAAGTTCGAATTTAAGAATGGTGGTTGGCATGGTTCTGGAATTTGATAGCCCTCACACGTTAGCATTTGGACAACTTCACTCATTGATGGTCTTAAAGCGACAGAAGCTTGAGTGCACAACAACCCCACTTTTAGTACCTTTGATGCCTCTTCTGGCGGAAAATCGCCTTTCAATAGAGGATCTAATGCTTCAGTTACCTGATTTGTTGTGTACAGCTTCCACACCTGAAACCAAAATGACAATATACTGAGTTAAGTTATATGATAAAAATAGTTTTTTTTTACTTTACTACAAAAGTTCAATGATATTCATATAATGACCATGATAAAGAGAAATTTATAGCATTCTTACTGTTTGTAGTAGAGAGCCAGAGTCCTCTGCAAAGGCAATACTTTTTCTGCCACTAACGATTTCAAGAACAAGCACCCCATAGCTATAGACATCAGCCTTCTCTGTTAGCTGACCTTTTACGAGGTATTCAGGAGCCATATATCCTCTGTACACCGAAAATCACAGATTAAGTTTAAGAAACGGACAAGTGTTTGTGAACTGTATTGATAAGTATTTGTGAATTGTTGACTTACAATGTTCCAGCAATTCCAGTGCTAAGATGAGTTTTGTCAGCTCCAAAACACCGAGCAAGTCCAAAATCAGCAATTTTTGCTTCAAGATTTTCATCAAGAAGTACATTGGAGCTCTTGATGTCCCTATGGATGATTCTGATCTCTGAACCTCCATGAAGGAAATCAATGCCTTGTGCTGTTCCAACTATAATACGGAAACGTTCTTCCCAACTTAGGATCTTTACCTTGTCCTTATCTACAAAAAAAATTCAACAACTCAATTAGAAGTCTGCAACTGTCACAACTTAGAAATGTATAGGTGGGAACAATGCTGTGTCAAAATCCAGGTTCAACTGTCAAGCTATTTTCCACTCTGCCCCAAACTTTGGGGCCTCACGTTTTTGTCACATTGGGTTTTACCCTTTGACAGTTGGATTCCTTAACTTTCCCTTTTTATGTATGGAACAAGAAAGAAAGATAATTACCAAAGAGGTATTGATCTAGACTCTTATTGGTCACAAACTCGTATACGAGCAGGCTCTCGGGGCCTTCAATGCTGCAACCCAACAACTTGACAAGATTTTTGTGTTCAATTCCATGGATGAGATTAACCTCATTGAAGAAGTCATCAACCCATTGTCTTGTATTGAAAAATAGTCTCTTAACTGCAATAACATTTCCATTAGGCAGAGTTCCTTTGTATACAGAACCATTTCCTCCTTGACCTACTTTTGTTGAAGGATCAAAGTAGTTTGTTGCCTTCTCAAGATTTTCATATTTAAAATTCAAGCTCGACTTGTTGTATGAATTCGATATTTTGCCAAGATTAATGCGTGCTGCAACAATGCAACCAAAAAAATTATTATACTTCTAAGCTTACGTAGTAGTAATATATAGTCATTGAACGTTAGTAACAGCAACAGTACAGTTACGAAACTATTTTATTTTGTTCAATACCTCGTTTTCGCCTTAATGATCTTTTACGAGCTGTGTACGCAGCTGAGAGAGCAAGCATGG
This sequence comes from Solanum tuberosum, assembly GCF_000226075.1. Taxonomy (NCBI): domain Eukaryota; kingdom Viridiplantae; phylum Streptophyta; class Magnoliopsida; order Solanales; family Solanaceae; genus Solanum; species Solanum tuberosum. The sequence continues at coordinate 3,115,705 of NW_006238930.1, read as the reverse complement.
TGAAAGCTGTCACTCCAAGAACGATAGCTACTATCACCCCTTTGCTAACCCCTGAAAATAACAGCATTTTCATTACAAAAATGCAGAAGATAAAGTCAAAACAGGTGCACAAAAGTCAATTAATTTTGTATTCTTTTATAAATTTAATTTAAATATTGTGTTTCTTTCGTAAAAGATTTTTCTTTTTACAAATATAAAATCTCAAAATAAGAAATACTCTCTCCGTTTCAAAAAGATTGGTCTCCTTTCCTTTTTAGTCTGTTTCAAAAAAAAATGGCCCCTTTTCTTTTTTGGTAACATTTTACTTTCAACTTTCCACGTGGCATGTTTAAGATCATAAGATTAAAGGACAATTTTGTACATTTGACATAACTTTAATTTAGAACAACAAAATTCAAAAGTCTTATTTATTTTCTTAAACTCCGTGTCAAGTTAAACTAGGATACTCTTTGTGAAACTTTCACAGAGGGAGTAAGATTTATGAAAAGAAGTCATCTTCCTTCTATTCATATTTGAAAATGACCATAGAGAGTAGGGACCATTTCCTTGAAAAGTTTTAGTTGTAGGTCAAGAAAGTTGGCGAAAATTTAGAAAAATTATGGTATTTTAACGTTGAATCGTAGTTAATTTTTGCCGTCAAAATAAAAGCAAAGTACCGCCCCCCCTTCCCCACTCCACCCACCAAAAAAATCAATAGGAAAATTTGACCAGAGGTGGATGCAGCCACATTTATTTTTGACATGGAATATACATTTTTTGTGCGAAAATTACAAAAAAAATAATTAAAAAGCTTAATCTTTATATTGATAATTTAAAAAAGAAACAATATGTTCATTTTTTAAAAACCTTTAAAAATTAAACTCATCAACTTTAAATTCAAAATAAACTTCTGAGGTTGATCAGCTAAAATAGAAAAGAAAGTGAAGCCGGGAAAATGTTTGCAAATCAAATTCACCTTGACATGCCATTGAAAACTGGTCGAAGAAATACTATACCCTCCTCGTTTCAATGTTGTTTAAGGTTTTAGTAATTAATTATAAAAATATTATGTAAAAAATAATAATTTACTAAATTATTACTTAATTGAAAAGTTAGTATTATTACTCACTTCTGGCATTTTTAATAGCAAGAGTAGAAATGAAGAAATAGTTATTCTATCCTGATTTTCTAAATCGATATATACCTTAAAACTTCATTTTACACCAAAAAAAAACTTAAAATGAAATGGAAAAATACATGAAGTAGAGAATAACATAGGACAATAATTCAGTTTGAGCATAAAAATGGAGAAATACTTACCACCGCTACTGTTCCCGGATGGATCATTGAGAAAATTTTGAGTAGAATATCTCAAATAACAGCCAGCAATCAAAGCTCTAGCATCTCTATTCGGAAAACACCTTTTGATATCTCTACTTGCTTTGTCCAAACATTTTTTACAACCACTTGTACTCACAGTTTTCCAACACTGCGCCAATCCATAAACTCCGTTCAAATTCGCCGCCGCGTAACCGCCGTTCGCCACCGCTGTCTTCGTCAATTCATCAATCAAATTTCCAGCTGATGCGTTTAACGTGGCCAATTCCTGTCCAGTAGCAACTGCAATTGAGCTGCTACAGTTCACTGTATCTTTAGCTGAATCAGTAGTTTCGTTGAAAAAATTGTATTGATCGTACCGGAGAAAACATCCGTCGAGATATATTCGACCGGATTTACCAGGAAGACAACGAGGGAGTCGAGTTCGACTAGCTGCGTAGCATAGAAGACAATCCTGATGTGGTAGATCCTGATAACAATTTGCTAATGCATAAATTGAAATATTTGTTGAATTTACATAATGATTTCCCCAATTGTTATCCGTCACGCGTTGTGAAACAACTTCCATTAGTTTAACAAATTGGGGAATGATGATCGCCGGTGTTGTCCTGTTCGTGCCGCATACTAGTCCAGATTCTGAAATTCGAGGATCGGCTTCACAAATTAAAGCAAAATTCAGCAACAAAATAACTGTCCAATTTAAAAGTGGAAAATTTGAGCGGGATAAATTCATCTCAATTTTCTAGCACGATATGAGCAAGCTGCTACTGCATACGAACAAAGTTCACTTGAAATGACTAATGGAGAAGCCGAATGAATCCTAGTTCTGCTTCTCTTTCGTCTTGCTCTATGAGATTAGTTCTAAACTTCGTTTTTGATGGATTAACAAGAAAACAGAAATATGGTAGTTAGAAATGGGAAGAGAAGAAGAAGCTTTCGTTAGAGGCTGAGAGAAGAATAAATGATATTTTTTTACTAGTGTTGTTCAAAAATGATTCGGACTTTACAGCCAACCATTGTCTGCTACGTTCTCTTTTTATGTGTCCCCATTTGCTAAAATTTGACCTCTTTCTACGATTACTACTATTAAAAGTCTTTATCTACTTTGTGCCTACTCTACTTTATTATAATTTTCATGGTGTAACCTGTCAAAATACTATATGTATTGTTTAATCCTTATCTGCTTACTAATATATCTTCTAATACTACTTGTTACTTTGTTTACTTCCCATGTACCAATCTTTTCGTCGGTTTCAAAAAATGATACATTCATTTAGTAATAATTTAACTTGAAAATAATTATTTAACATTTAATAAAATAATTTATTTTAGACGACAAGTTTCAAATAATTTTTTCTTAAATTTTATATCAAGACAAATTATCAGAACGAATGATGTATTTATTACTCAAGTCATAGTCAAGTAAATTGTTTCCTGGTTGAACGGGCATTGTCCTTCATAGCCCTTTAGGAAGTTTCTACGTCCCTACTAGTAGGGAGGTAATCACATGCTTTTGCTCCAAGTAAAACAAATAAATTACAGAATTAAGACGAAATGCCGAATGGAAAATTGACCAATAAAAGGAAATCAAGAATTTGATACATCACTAATGACATCTTACTTGGCTGCCAAGAGCTATAATTGTATTTATTTTCAAAAGATGATGATGATGAAGAAAAACGATTAACACACTTTTAAAAAAGAAATGTTAGAGAAGGAAAAATGTCCAAAAGAATCAAAGTATTGGTAGTTGAGCTTTTGCTTATTCACGTGCGACCCCGGTATGTTCTTTAAGAAATAATAATTAATAGAAATATTTTATCATAATGTTTATATTAATTAATATATAATGTTAGATAAATTTAAAAATAAATTATTAATGTTAAAGCGAAGCAAAAAAGGAAGGAAGTACCTCACATGGCTATCAAAAGCTATGATTGTAGTTGTAAAAACATATGAAAGTCAAATACTCAAGAAGATGATGTTTGTCTAAATACACATGGTAATATTATATTATAGAAAAACAAATAAAAAACTACTCCTAGATTGCACCTATGGTCCATAGATTCCACACCTCTGTCGGATCATCAGACACAAAATTAATGCTAAGAATTTTCTATATTACATATGTTAAAAATTTATAACGCTTCATATTTACATCAAATTAATAAATATATAACGTGTTCAAGAATTTGAATTTATGTACTAATTAACTACAATTAAACTTTGATGTAATAATTTTATCTATTAAACTAAATTTTTGAAAGAATGTTTTAATATCAAACTAAATTATCAAAAATATTTTAATATATTTTTTCACTGTCACTTAGGAGTATAATTATCAAATTGGAATTTTAAAGTGCATGTACATTGAAATGTTGTAACATAAAATGAATATTACAATTTTTCAAATAATCCATCCGTGAACAAGAGTCAACTGTGGACGCAAAGAGACAAATATAGTAGTTAAAACGACCCACGAATTATTTTTTATTTTTAAAAAAAAAAATGACTAGAAAGGGATAAAAAGAGAGAAGGAAAAATAAACAAACATAGACAAAATCAATATTATAAAAATATAAACAGTACTCATAATAACGTTGCTTTTGCGTATAAAGCTGCTTTTATGAGGCAATTTTTGTGTTATTTAAGTGGAGTAGTAGACACATCGTTATCGTTAATTTTTTTTAAAAAAATATGGAATTTCCTTGCAGGGCGAGCTACAATTTCACCAACGAATTTATTAAAATTCAATGATTATTTTGGCTAAAATCTCATATTTATATTTTAAAACTTATTATATATACATATATGAATAATTTATTAAAAAATCGATAGAATAACATTTTTTGAATCAAAATTCTAATTTCGCCTTCATTTCCTCGACTTTTGCCTCTCCTTCTGGAAGGTAAAAAGTAGAAGGACGCAATGGAATAATGGTTCTAGGAATAGCAATATATTATTCGGAAGATGAAATGGAACGACGACAAAAGAAAGCTATTGTTTTTTTTTTTTTTTTTAAATACGTTTAAGTATTAGTTAGTGTATTATTATATCCCCACCATCATCTCAATTGCAGAAGTTATTGACCAACAATACATTTTTTACAGGATAATTATGGAGTAGTTGTAATTTTGACCCCCTTAATTATTTATAATAAAATTATGATTTTGATTATTGTAATATTTTACTTAGCATTTTAGACTTTGAATTAATTCAACTATCTGTCTTGGTCCCTTTATTTAGAAACGTGTTATAATATTATTTTTTTTAAAATTATACAGGGCTCTTAATTGTTTTAGTACTTCACAATTTGTTAAATTTATAAAAATTTACTAGAAAATGGATCAAACTTGCACGTTTCAATTAATTAAAAATTAATTATACTTAAACGAACGTTCTAAGGACCAAATAAGAATTTATCAATATTTTAGGAACTAAAAGAGCAAACATCCGTTTTTCATTTCTATTTTTGCTGTCAAAGTAAAATTTGTGGAGTCCTTACTCCTTACCGTATTCATCTGGCAAGTGTATGAATTTTCGAAAGAAGCTTCTGTCTAATTTGTTTTGTTCCGTAAATATGACAATATCAAATTTGAACCATTCCGTCATCTAGTTTACGGAATGATTATGGATCTGAATCATTCAGACATCTAATTTACAAAATATATAGATAATACACACTTTAAATTAAATATTTTATATATATATAAAATATTGTGTATTTGTGTATACTTTAGCCATGTTAGTAAATTAATTGGCTGAAGGGTATAGTACTTAACTATTCCAAGTCAAAATGTAGAAAAAAATAATTTATTCATAACTAATTGCTAGGTATATTTTTTTTCTTGTTCAAATACTTCTAAAAAAAATTTCAAACAGTACTTTAGTGGTAACAAGGCAATGTTTTCATTTTTTTTAAAATTTATGCTTATATGCATAGTTAATAAGGAAGTCTAGAAGACTTCATTGAATAATAATATTACCAAAGAGTAGTCAATTCTGAGATTTTAACTCATTGCTAGGTTGATTAAAAAGTCGTCTCCAATTGGACTTTTTGCTCATAAGTAAATGGTATTGAATGATTATCTGTCACATGTAACATCAACAATATGATATAAATGGGGATAGGAGGGATGAAAGTCATTTAACGTCATCTCTTGTTATAGCCTAAAAAATTGAAAGTATTTAAGTAGAGAGTACTGATTTTCGTTTTTATTGAATGTAACAAGAATTTGAATTAGTCGATTCAGTAAACGAATGTATAAAGCAAAAACAGAATGTACAAATAATGATGGGATCGACATGTTTAATTTATTTTGGAATCAAAGTCAAAAAAAGAACATTTTTACAGTCATTTTCAGATAAATGGCACATGCAATGAGTCTTTGAAATGACGAGTAAAAGTCAATCCCCTAATATTGAACACAAAATCTTACTTTCCTTTTTTTTTTGACAAGTCTAGTAAAGTTTGCAAGTTGGGATAATAGTGGGGATGCTTGAAAAAATGTACAAACTAAGTGCTAATTACAGAGGAAAATGTTTTTCATAGAAAATAATATATGTTCTGATAACATTTTTATGTCGGCTAGCAAAAATATTGTGAGGTTGAATGGGGTGGAGAGTGGGGTTCAAGCCAAATGGGATGATGGTCAAGGAAGGAGATCAATTTGAAATGTCATTTATAGGAACTTGTTATTGGTAGATAAGTCATTTTTTTTTATTTTTACGAAAAAAAATTTCCTTCAAAATTTTTTTTTTATCGACCAAATATAAAAAAAATGAAAAATCGAAAATATTTTCACGCTATCAAACACACCCTAATAATGTGTTGGCTGAGTTTTCTTCTTGTTTTTGGTGGGTTGGTGAAGATTTTGATTTATGAAACCACAACTATTGGAAATGACTTCAAAATTCAAAAACAACGGCTGTTAGATTGAAGTTAGTACTCCTATTTTTCGTCCTCTTTTCTTTTGTTTCTTTCTTCTTTCCTTTTTAATAAAAAGAGAAGGGTTGAAAATACTATTAAACTTGACATAAATTATTAGTTTCATTCTCAAATTAATGAAAATCTTAAAAACACCCCTCTACATAACTAACTAAATTTAGATACACCCCTGATCACTCTGGTATGACATGTAACTCTTAATAAAAAGCCGAGAGAAGTGTTGAAAATACCCCTAAACTTAGCGAAAATTTAGGGGTATATTTCACTTATGTTGTAAGATCGAGGGTGTATTTAAGTTCAGTTAATCAAGTAAATGAGTATTTTTAAAGCTGTCAATAGTTTGGGGATGAAACTAATAATTCACACCTAATTTAAGAGTGTTTTCAATACTTCTCTCTAATAAAACCGTTGTTCAAATTAATTAGCTAGCATTTTTGTTTCTGCCGAAATTTGAACCTAGCTAGATCAATATATACGTAGTAATTCTTATCTCACTTTTTTTTTTCGTTCTTTTCTAGAAGAAGTTTCTACATCTAATGAACGACTTTTCCTATATATAGAAATGATGTTTTGGTCCTCAAAGACCCCTCAAATGGTTCTAAAGAAATGATATTGTTTTATGAATTATGATTACAAGGAAGAATAAGAAGAAGACTCATTGAAATTTGAAAGGGAGAATATTGAAGAATTTAATTAAAAGAAAGAAACGAAAAGCACAATGGAAGACTATTTTGAGTCTTGGAGTACACTACAAAAATCAAAATAGATAAGGAATATTAGTGGAGCATGAAAAAAGAATAGTAAAATGATATTCTGGAACGATAATGAAATGGTTAAAATTTCAGATTTCAGATTTGAGCCCTTGAGAATAAAAAATGATTATATAATACACGAATTTAAATTTAATCAAATTTCTATACAAGTATCGTACATTGGATTGAAAAAAAACATATTATTAGGATATTTTCATACTAATTTTTTGGCGGTAACTAAAAATCCTCATGGTAATCAATAAAAAGTACTCTAACTACTTTTATTTAAGGGATAATAGTATTTTTAATTCCTCAATTAATGATAAATTTTGATTTTGGTTCTTGTGATTTATGAGTAAGCACATCTAACCTAAAATATGTGTTTTTGGTGTCTTTAGGTAGAAATACATTGAATTATTTTTAGAAGTGAATACTTCCTTCAAATATGAAATCAAGCTTAACATAATATATCAGTGGAATGGTTGATAATTTTGAAATTTTGTGAATATTCACAAGCAAATGGGATCAAAAATGCATATTTCATGTAATTGAAAATTAAATGTAATTAGTCAGATATCATAATGATAAAATCAAATTTTATCAATAATTGAGTGATAAAAAATGCTAGCAACCCTTTATTCAATGATCTCTAGAATATTTAGAGTTCCACTTTTATTTAAACTAAAACTAACGTATTAAAGTTTTTCAAAAATTTAAATTTATCTCTACTTAATTTTGAACTCATTTTAATTGATATTATAAAATTGATTAACATGATATATTTAAGGGTGAAACAAGAAACAAAAATAATAATGACAATAGATGCTTGTAGATATCAAGACAGGTGGCATAATCGATTTAAGTAAGGGAAAATTATGCGGTTAAGCAAACTTATACTACTTGATTACTCATCATAGCTATAGTTTGCTATAATTACCACTCACGACTAACATTATACATTAATTACGTGGGCTGACTTCGAGTTTGTATAATTAGCCACGTTTGTATATGTATAATTCGCCAGAATATACAAATACATATGTATAATATACAATTATCTAACCTATATAATAATATACATATATAATTCACCTCTCTGCCCTCTCTCGCCCGCCTCTCTCTTCCCTCTCCCAATATCGCTTACCTCTCTCCTCCCTCTCCCAATCTCGCTTGCCATATATACAAATACATATGTATAATATACAATTATCTAACCTATATACATATACAATTCACCTTTCTCCCACTCTTTGCCCCCTCTCTCTCCCAGTCTCGCTCGCCTCTCTCCTCCTATAACATATAGTTACGAATTGTAATTATCAAACCATAGCTATGGAGAGTAATTGGGCTATTTTTGAGTGGCTATATGTGAAAGTTCCCCTTTAAGTAAATCCATTCATTAATAGTGTATCATTTTTCTAAAAATAATTATAGCCACGTGGAGAAAAATGATCAGAAAAGGTTAAGCGTAATCATAGTATTAAACTAATCAAACTTCTTTTTCCCCTAAAATTTCAACATAGAGCAAAACGTGAACACGTTTCTCGTTTTAAAATCTCCAAATCTAGTGAGATTTGATTAGCAAAAAATTATCAATTTTGATTAATAAATTAATGTCGTGACTATAAACGCAGATAGACGCAGCTTACCTTCCATAACTATTTTAATTCAATTTCCAACTATCCATAATTTGAAAAACTTCAAAAGAACCTTTATACACATCATCTTTACATAATTATTACTAGTTCCGTCTCATATTAATTATCGCATTTTCTTTTCACACTATTTTTAGAAAGTTATAAATAAGAAGTATATTTTACAAATTTACCCTTAACTCTATTTGTGCACTCAATATTGTTCTTTCAAAAACATTATAATTTGAAAGGATTTTTTTTTTTTTTTAATTAACTCTATCTTGTTTTTGTAAATTAACAAATATTTGGGAAACAAACATTTTCAGTAACGTTGACAACTAAACGTGGACCAATACTAGTTTGGTTTTTTTTTTAAAAAGACAATAATCCTATCTAAGAAGTGAAAAATGGAAAGGAAAAAAGAAGTATTTTGTGTGGTTTATTTTAAATGATATATATTTAACTTTAAATGGATATGATAAAGTATATTGCTTAGTTTCTGAGTATGTAATTTTATTACATGGGTAGTTTCTGTATTATTTTTTTCTTTTTGAGTTTCTTAGGTCTACTGTCTTCAGAACCGCCCCGTAGGACAATGCAAAGTATCTCTCATTTACATCAAACGTACAAGGTCTATATAATTTGTGTGGGTATATTTAGTAGATAATAAAGACCGTAGATGAAAAATGACCGCAACTCAACTCTTTTCCAAGTGGTTGACAAATATAGAAGCTAAAAGTAGCTAGCGTATAGTAGTATAGTAGTCTACTTTTCATATCAGACAAGTCGAATATCACCTCTCATTTGCATTTCTCTCTTTCAAGCATAAGGTGTAAAAGTGAGTTTTTGGTATTCATACAAAAGTGTAGTAATCAGGAGAAGAAATAACACATATATTAATGAGACCTAGCTATCACAACAGAAAAACATCCCCAAACCCCCTGTTGTTTGCGTAGAAAAAATTAATATGGAAAGAGCCATGAAAGAATGATTTCTATTGACGTTCAACTCGCACCAAAACTGAAGCTATTTGTGACAGAGAGTCACAGGACTAAAATCGACCAGAGGTGAAGGGCTGGGAACAACCCTGTTCCGGGAGGCTACCTGATTTTAGGAGGCCTTCTGTTTTCTTTATTCTCACGATCCAACTCATAGCAACGATCTGCACGTGCTCTGAGAAATGCAGGCTCTTGAAACAAATTTCAAGCATCGGTGTCTTGTGATTCCCTGTCAATTTTCTTAGTTGACATTTTTTACAGCCTGCAGTTTTATGCTTTACTTTGGTATAGTAGCGCCTTAAATTACTCTTCTTTCACCAGAGACAATACTGGAATCCCTTTGGTTGAAAAGCTTGAGCACTTCACCCGCAGCTCATCACCCACCTCAAAGTCCCTCTTCATACCAGGCTACACCAAAAAAGTAAAATTTCATTTGACTTGGAATTAGGATCTCCAGGTGAGATAAACGAAATCCTATTATGAATATCTAAAAGTGGTACGATGCACAATAGAACCTACTGGGACCATCATAATATTTGCTAAGGCTTTTGTGAATACTATATGGCTAAACAAGGAAAAGAGGGAAAGCAAGCAATGTTTCACTGATAGATACATAAAAATAAAGCAAGGGTGCAACAATAACTTGCCGAGCCGAGCAAGGACAAGATAAGAAAAGATACCAAACGTTTTGACCACAACTTGCAAATAAGGGTTTCACATAAAGCCGACTTATTAATGTAGAAAGTAGAAAATAACAGAGAAACTTTGAGAAAGTAAAGTCAAACATACCTCAAAACGATACATTCCCCGAATTCCACCACCCAAATCAAGCACCAAACCAAGGGCACGAATTTGATGCACTTTTGCTGTTACTCTCATACCAAGCTTTAGTTTGTTTGCACTCATAGGGGCCTTATCTGACCCAATTTGAGAATGCAGGCCTACTTCAGGAGTATGTTTCTGCTCACTTTCATCATCACTTATTAGGTCAAGAATGGCATCCTTGCTTCTTTTGGACTTCTTCGCACTTCTAGAAGAAAAACCGGATTCTGAAAGTGAGGACAGTATCCTTGTCTTCTTCTCAGATTTAGAAGCACTTTGAGATCCATTATCACCTTTCAAATTCAGAGCATCACTTTTTTCCTCCTCATCACACTCTGCTGCACTTCGGATTAGAACTGCTGGTGTAGCTGACTTCAAAGTTGAATCATTAGTTTCAGGTCCCACAGTAGCACCTTGGTTTTCTAGCTCATTGGATACATCCTCAATGGCAGCCCAAACATTGACCTCTTGACTAGTAGGAGCAACAGGTTCATCAACAGAAATGTCTGTCTTAGATTTAGGTCTAGGCAGGGTGGCTTTTAATGATAAATTAATATTACCACGAACGTCCTGTCCTATACACATTAAAGAAAGTTGCTGTCCCACAGATACCACATCTGAAACTCTGGAAACCTAATAGAAAAAAAAGACACAAATTAATCACAAAACAATAACATGGAAGGAATAGCCAGTCTAGCCTAAACCTCCATGCCTCAAACTTTGTTTCTCAAGTACAGAAAGGACAAAATTAACTATTTGACTTGTGTGTTTAACATAGCTTCAGAAACTATAAATCGATGCATGATTTACACAATTTTTACATATAGACATTAGCCTTTGCTGAAAGAAAAAAATTGAGAGGAACATGGCAGACTGCAAGCAATATTCTAGTTAAATTTCAAAGTTTCAAAGAAAAATTATACACCTGCCCTTGAAAGCAATGATATACTATCACAGAAGGTCATGATTATTTTCTGCAAATAGTCTCAAGCTCTATTTACATGGTAGGGGTGAGCAATTGCAAATTAGTAAGGTAATATCGACTCCTGTAGAGTGGGTACTAATTACTATGAGTGAGCGAGTTCAAAAAAGCATTAAGTTTTAAACTGCTAAGATCCTTGGCAGTATAAAGTTTTGATAGCGAGGGAGAGAGGGAGGAAAAAGAGAACCTACCGGGTCGTGTGACAATTCTGAAATATGTAAGAGGCCCTGTTGTCCACCATTAAACTCCACAAAGGCGCCGTATTCTTTAACAGATACAACAATACCTTTATATACGCCTCCAATCTCAATTTCACGTCCAATTATAAAATCAACCTGTCAGCAATAAATTGCAAAGGATGGAATTGGTTGGCTCAGAAGCTTTTCAACAACAGTGAAGCCAAAGTGAAGTGAAAAACAAGGTATAGAAACATCTATAGCACTTGAGGAACTTTCACGACAAACCTTTTTTTTTTTAAATACCTAATTCACCATTCTGTCTTAGCTGTTCTCCTTACTTCAGTTACATGATTGTGCTCAATCTCTAGGAAAAATGTTACATGCTAAAACAAGAGGCAGTTTTTCTCTAAATGGAATACAGAGACAAAAGCAGTTCTTATCTAACCTACAGCAAGTAAACAGGAGGGAAACACAAAATTACCTTCTCCTGTACTTTCTCCATCACCGACTGATTTTTGGCAATTATAGTAAGTGTTCCATCACTAACCGAGATCCGTGCTCCTACATTATGAATCAGCAAGGAGAAATGAACGCAATCTTAGGAGTAACAAAGGAATCAGCTGGAGAAATTAAAAATGAAAACTACAGCCTGGAAAGAACACCATCACTAAGTGATTACATATGAAAATGCAGCGCTGTAAGACATGCATTATCTGTCTCTATGTGTGTGTATCCATTTGTTAGAGAGGTTAGAGGAGTCAGCTTCTGAGGCTGAGTTGGGCACAAGTGTCATATCTTTACAAAACTTAACAAGGCAAAGCGATAATGTGGATAAGCAATATGAAGCAAAGAAAAAACTGGTTTACAATCAGAGCATATTAGGAGCCAAAAACAAGTATTCCTGCAACAAGTTTGATGGGAAGAAAATTCTACTTAAAAAGTCAAGAACAGTTGACATTAGAGCTACATCAATGACCATACACAAGAGAGGCACGAGGAAGTATATTATTAACCATGCTCTCATGTCAAAGATCACCCAAAGTAACCAGGTAAAAGTAACAGATAAGTCAAATGCAAACTGTTGACTGCACCTGTTTCATCTTCAATTTTCCTCTTCAAAGCACCAACAGGACCAATCAAGCGACGAAGTGCATCATTGCTGTATTTTGACGTAACTGTATTTGAAGCAGTCATCAAAAGAGACATGTTAAATGAAGCAGAACTAAGGAGTTTAGAGAAACATAAGATCAATGATTGAAGCTAATTACCTAGCCGAGGAGAATATATGTTATCCTGAATACGTGGAGCACTTATCTCACGCTCCATGTGCTCAAGGATTTGAAGCCTCCCTTTAAGTGCAGGATCTAGACTCTCACATACGATATCCAAAGGAATTCCAGCAGGTTTAATATCTAATTGTATTGCAGTTACACCATTACGGGTACCAGCAAACTTAAAATCCATGTCACCCAGATGATCCTCCAGACCCTAGAGAGTTACTTAATCAAGTAAGTAAAACTCACACCAAATTTAGAGAAAGATAGAGACCAGCCTCAGACAAAAGAAAATTAGGATATAACTTAAACCAATCAGCCAGAGGAAGAGCAGTAATATAGAATAGACTACATAAGTAGTGATGGTAAGTAAAGTTTTGAAGTTGATAACTCTTGTTTACATGATTTGCAGTTTTCAATGACATTAAAGTTTTATGAGCATATAGTTATGGACTTCTGGTGTGAAGTAAAATCTATTCATGCAAGTGCAAGTAAGGCAGAAAGACAAGGTTCAGACTGGCGAAGACAAGGTTCAGACTGGGGGCTTCTCAAGTCAAACGGATGCATAAACACACAAGACCAAGCTAGAACATGAACCAAATGGAGACACACAACAGTGGACTCCACAATCTAAGTTTATACCAAAACAAAGAATAGCAGGTTTTCACATATTTGGTGAAATCCAAGAGGATATATCATATGAAAAGTCTAGAATTTCATATTACAATCATAATCATGCAAGCAAGTGTTGGCTGAATAGTAGATACACCTCTTAAAGCCTAGGCCTTTAGTGACCGGATGATTTCACAACTTTAAAGCACACTTTCAAGGTGACCAAATAAATTGATCTTACTCCAACCGCCGGTATAGAGCAATAGTTTATGAGTTTCCAGTTATTATCTTGAAAAAAAAAGATCCAAATCCTAATATCCATTTTGAATACTGAACAAGGTAAATTTTACCACCAAGCCTACATGATATTTACCGAAACTAATTTGTTTGTTTTTTCATCCCTTTGGGGCATTCATTAAAAGATGCTTCTTTTCCCTCTTTTTTGTCCCCTTCACTGAACTTCACAGAGCTAAGACAAACATTCAAAAGATCGAAACAACAGTCCTCACCAGAATATCAGTCAATAAACGATAATCCTTGATTTCACCAGTTGATGGGTCAACGTCACTAACAAGCCCCATCGACAGACCTGCTACATGTTCTCTTACTGGAATGCCAGAATCCATCAAAGCCATGCTACCTGCAGCAACCAAATAAACAGGAAAATGATGTTTGCATTTTGAAAGGAGAATTATAACTTACAAGCACAGACTTAGATCAGAGAAATCTTCTTAGAGATTTTTCCACTCAAAATTTCATCATCAATAGTGCATAATGAAAGTGTGAAAAGTCTAACCAATACTTTCCAGATTGAAACCTTGAGATCAAGAAAATTGAGAAATTACCTCCACAGACAGTTGCCATTGATGTCGAGCCATCAGATGCCATGACTTCAGAATTGATTCGGACTGCATATGGAAAATCATCTTCAGGAGGTAATACAGCAAGCAGAGCCTTTTCAGCAAGAGTGCCTGTAGAAGATTAACCATCCAGTATCAAGAAAATGATCCACAAATTACCCTGGAGATGCTATAATTAGAAAAAGGTAACATGAACATAAATTTCGTAGCAAATGAACAGAAAGACCAAGAAACCCAAAAGATGATCCAAGTGGAGAGAGACTCAAAAACTAGAACCAGTTATACCAGACGATATAAATATTTATTAATCAAATATATAGAACAATGCAGGCAACCCTGCCCCCTACTTTACGATATTGCATGAGAGAGAAATAAGATCTTCTCTCTTTTTCCTTTAGCCAATATTTGGTTTTTACATGAAATAAGGAAACAACAATAAAACAAGAAAAATAAGGTTAATGGGGAAAGGGAAGAGAGTACATTATCAACATTTCTCTTCTCTCGTTGCCTTGTTGGTACAAAATGGCATAAATGTTTCCACATATTGAGGTTGATAACAAGTTACAACTGCAAATTGACATTCTAGTACTAAGGTCCATTTACAGCTTTCACTAACTTCAGGAGCAGACCATATTATAAACCTGACAACTAAATAGCTTACCATGACCAACTTCACGCCTATTCAGGCCAGTTCGTTTGCCAACTTCATTTGTACAAAACGGTGGAAAACTATAATGCAGCATGAAACGCTTGCTTGAAGGACCGACCAGTGAATCCAGACGTTGAGCATCCCCAGGGGCTCCAAGGGTAACAGTGCAAAGGACCTGTATAAACATCTCATAAGGGATAATGAATGGCAACAAGATTGCATATTTGCATGTGATGATAACCCTAAATCATAGTACATCCTGTGTTCTTAGTGAAAAATGAATATACTGACCTGAGTATCCCCTCTTGAAAAAATTGCAGATCCATGTAATACAGGTAAATTACCAGCTTCACAGTACAAAGGCCGAACTTCGTCAAGACACCTTCCGTCCACTCTAAGCCCTTCTGAAATGATCCTTCTGCGAACAACCTGATGTTGTCAGAAACTTGAGGAGGTTAATATCACGAAGTGATATTAAAAGACTAAAACCTTAGTTTAGGATGTAAAAGGAAGCCCAAACAAATATTCCTTAAAATGCAGTAACTGAAGTATGTAAGTCTTTATTTAGAATATGTCGATGTTTGCTAATGGATTTATAAAGCCAAAAAACACATGCAACCTACTATTAACCGATTATGAGGGAAATATGCATTATTTTGCCAAAGATCAAATGCATGAGAAAATAACCTAGAATGCCAATCATTGATCATGTGTTCCTCTGCAATCAACAGAAGGAAAAGAAGAAACAAAATATTTTCTGTTTATTAATGATGTAAAAAACAAAACCTCAAAATCAGAAGCACAAAAGATAAAACTTCAGCATCTACAAGCATACCTGCTTCCTCACTGTATCAACTGTCTTTGGTAGAATTTTTAGGCCTTCCTCATCACCTTCTTCCTCAAGAGCTCTTTTAACATCCTGAGTGATTTTTTCTAAAGCTTCTCCACGCTCGAACTGAATAAGAAGGGAAAACATAGTATTAATGAGATGAAAAGAAGGTACCTGCTGCCTTTATCAATAGACTATATAACATGAATAGTGAAAAACAGTGAAGTCCCTACATTCATCTTGCAGTAAGAAAATACATACCTTTCCATAAGTAGGGTCTGTAAAAACAGCCTCTATAGGTTCTTTGGCCAGATTCTGAATCTTTTCAAATGTTTTTTCTGATACCATAGACAGCTTATACTCTTTCTTCTGCTTACCAGCTTTAGCTGCGAGTCTAATTTGAGGGTCAAGATACTTAACAGCCTGAATATTCAAAAAATAAAAATTACTGGTTTGGAGTAATGGAGCAGCAGTGACAAATTGATAGCCAGCAATGTCTCACCTCTGGATGAGCAAGTCTCAAAGCAGCTTCCAAATCCTTTTCAGAAATTTCACGAGCTTGGACGTCTATCATCAAAGTTTTATCCCTCGTACATGCATATACCAAGTTAAGATCACTGATGCTAAGCTGCATGACATCCAATAAGAAGACTTTAATCAAGGGACAGGACTGCAATTACTGGTGAACATAATTGGCATCAGTGACAACAACTAGCATAAGGCACATTGGCAGTTGGAGTTGCCGAGTAGCTTTTTGTTATATTCTCTTACTATGTAGTTCTTCCTAATACTATGGAAGAGAAATAGTTTGCCTAGTATGCAAATTCTTGGAAATGTAAGCTAGTTATCCACTATTGACACCCAGCAGTGGCTACATAATCGAGAAACTACAACTTCTGCAGGAGACCCAAAGCTCCATTTCTTAAACTTAATTCAACCATCTTCTGTTAGAGTGTAAACAAGTACAGCACCCAAGGATATGGCCTAAGTTCTCAAGATGCCAGGGTAGTGCCACCAGAATGAAAGTCAACTTGCTGAAATTGGAAAGTATTAATGTTACAAATTTATCCTGAGGATGCCAGCTGATATAAGATATTACCTCCTCCATGCTTGGATTTACAACAAATTGACCTGAAACCCTTCCAATACGTATTACTCCAATTGGCCCACCCCAAGGAATATCTGACAACATTAGAGCAGCAGATGATGCATTAGCTGCCAATATATCTGGATCTTGTTTCCCGTCAGACGAAAGCACACTTGCCATTACCTGGGGAGAATGCGAGTCAGCGAAGCTTATAGCCGCCAAACAAACTATTACTATCAAGTTAATTGCAATAACAAGACACCAACTTACCTGCACCTCGTGGTAAAATCCAGGTGGAAAAAGTGGTCTTATGGGTCGATCAATAAGACGACCACATAAAAGTTCACGTTCTTTTGGAGCACCCTCTCTTCTCATGTATGTTGTCGGAATAACACTTTGAGCAAATTGTTTCTCTTGGTAATCAACCTAAGAGAAGCAAACACTATTAGCACTTACGCCCACGACTAGATAATGAAAAAAAGCTAACTTACGACCACGACCAGATATTGAAAAAAAAAAACTAACAACAAGGAAAATAGAGACGGTGCAAAAGGCATGAAACAAAAGGAAAAAACATGGCCTCGTATACACATATATGCCTTCTGTAGCTTCCGAATTCTAGTATGCAATCTCCAACATTACATAAAAGCAACAGAAACTCTTCAAGTCTAAATGTCTGTACTATAAAGACAGCTGTTTAACTTTTCTCAAATGAAAATGCCAAATTGCTACATGCTAGATATCTTGCCCCCTATGTTATAGAGATTGAAGTCAATTCTATGAAAGCTAGAAAACAATGCATATTGAATTTGTGAAAAGAGAAATCCTTCAAAGTCTGTCTTTTTACTTTTTACTTTTACATGATGTTGCATATTTTCATTGCCTTCAAGTGAGCAATATTAAGAAGAACAAATTTTTATTTAAAAAAAAAAGGAATTCAGAAATGTGCTGAACATACTGTAAGGGGCAAAAAATCACGAATTGCATCGCCTTTAGATGAAGCGACAGTAGAGAGGACTTTCGTCTCTTCCATGGCTAAAATTACAGAGCCATTAGCAAACCTCGCAATCTTTCCAGTTTCTAAAGTAATTTTGCGTGATCCAATCTCAAATTCCTCAGCGAATGTCTCGAGAACTTTCGTTCCAGCAACAGGAGTATCTGTATCGGCCATTGACGGTGATGTGGACGGCGCAAAACCAAGACGACCACTGCAGATTGTACGAAAACCAAATCTTCGCCATGTGAGAACGTACGGTAAGTTGCAGAGAAGTGGGTTTATTTTGTTTCTTACAGAGGCCATTAGAGAGTTGAAAGGGACAAGTGGAAATTGAACGAAAGGAAAAAGGCTTGTGTAGGGTTTAAGGATTTTCTCGTAGTTGCAGTGGGGTTTTAGGCAACTCTACGAACCGGGGGCGAGGGTCTAGGCCAATTGTGACAAAAAGTTGCATTTTCATAAAATTAGCAAAGAAATAAGGGAAAAGGTATGCCCTCAATTTTGTCATTCAAATTGATATTCCGAGAGCTCAAATAGTTACTTTTATGTTAATGGCTCACATATACCACTATTCAAAGGAGCTCATATATATCCTTTATTTAACTAAAGTGAAAAAATAATTTAAAATTTATCTTTTTGAGTTTTAATTTTTTTAAAAATCATGTAGTTAATATGATCCTTCTAGCAATGTTCAAGATATATTTTATTTTTTTCATACATAAATTGTTTTTTGACATCTTTAATTATCATTATTTGAGTTTTCTTATTCTTTTTCTTTCCTTTCCTACCTTAGTGCTAAGAAAATAAATTAAAACTATTTTTTTTTTTGGTTGTACTATAATTTAAAACTATTTTTTCAGCTATAAGTAATTTAATTTTTGTATTTGTTAAAAAAAATTGGGGCATCTATAATAAATTTTACGAGAAAATTAGTGAAACATAAATAAATTTGACCATCAAAATAATAAATTTTAATTAGTTGTTGAAACAAAAAAGTCAAAAAAAAATAATTGTGAGGAGGATCAAATATACCCACACTGTATGGATTATTTTAAAAAAATAAATTAAATTTGAATTAATTTTTTCACTTCCGTTAGAGAAGAATGGTATACAAGTCATTTGTATAACAATATGAGTATATATGAGTCTTTTTCATAATGAGAGGTGTATTGCTCTAAATGCCAAAGTTGAGGGGTATATCGGACTATTTTCCCAAGAAATAAATATTGCAATTCCAACTACAATTTAAATAAAATAAAAGTCATAACTCATCATAGATAAAAGTGTATTTTAACTTAATTTCATTTGACATTTATAACTTACCGTTTTGAGTAATACACAAATAACCACTTAACGTCTATAAAATATAAAGCAAACAAATAGACATACATTAAAATATAACTATTTAATATGTGTACAACTAACCACTTATATCTTATGTAGATTATAAAACATACTATTTAAGTTGAATATAAGATATATCATTATTAATTTTTTCAAAAAATTAAAACCAACAATAAAATCCAAAATTGAGTTTACATTTTAAGCAAAAATAATCAAATTTGTCTCTACACTAAAAATTTAGTAATTTTATCTGTTTTTATATCTTGATTATAATTTTACCATATTATTGTCTAGTTATTAGAGTTAAGTCATCTAGTTTTGTTTTTTGTTCTTGGTGTAACTCGAATACGAGGAAATTTAAAGTTATAATTAAAAACAAAAAGGTAAACTTGAATATTATTTCTCAATAGTTAACAAGTGAAATTTATAATTTTAAATTAAAGCTCAACTAAATATAAAAATAAATACGAAATAATTTACTAAACATTAAAATATATTCAATTTAAAATAATACACCATTTTTTTCAATCACCCCTCCAATCAAGGAAAAAAATATTTTTGATCAAAATAAGTCATTATTAAAATTAATTCATCAAAATAATACCATTTAAATTATTTTCTCTTACAAACTAGTATAAACGTATTTTTCGGGCTATATTTTATTCAAAAATCTTTAATGAAAAAAGGATGAAGTTCTGACGGAGTAAACAAACATAAATGTTACTATCAATAACGTTTTATAGTTCATTATTCTAAGACACATTTTACGATTAAAATGTTACTCAAAATGATGTTTTACTAAAATTACCTTGTTTGAATAAAATGGTAATGCTCTTTCAATAGAGATTCGTCCTCATATCCAATTTGTAATAGGAATTTTGGACAGTTAACAATTGAAATTACATAGAAGGCAAATATATGTGTGATGATGGCAAAATTGATCAGATAAAAGTTAACGACAAGTACAACACAAACAAGAGTATCAAAATTAACAATTGAAGCTACATGGACTATTAACAACTTAAGTGTTTGAGTGAAAAATAACTTCTGATGCAATTGCAAGATCAAGAATAGTAAGGAAAAATAGCTTCTTGTAAACTATTACAACGTCAATTAATTCTTTTATCTCTTCTATTGTGATTATGATATAGACATTTTTTTTATAGTTGCTTTGCTTATTTACTATATCACTTTTAATTCGATAACTTCTTTAAGTAGGGTGAAGAGGAATATTAACTTCTCTAGGTAGTAGTCTAATATTTAGCAATCATAAGAAAATTGATGGGCTAATATTTAAGAATTTCAAAAAACAGATAGTTTAATATTTGGAATGGATTGTACCTAAGCTACAAGAAAAAATCTCCAAATTTCCTATTGCATATTGAGTATGAGGAAGAATCTCTATTGAAAGAGCATGATTATTTTGTTCAAACAAGGTATTTCAATATTACCGTTATAGCTGTAAAATATGTGTCAAAGTAACGAATTATAAAACGTTATTGTTGCCTGTTTACTCCATAAAATATAGACTTAAAAGTTATTGAGAAATGCATTTATATTAATTTTGGTAAAATTCAGAAAAATATATTATTTTAGTAAAATGATTTTAATAGTAGAACGTTCCAAACGAGTCCAAAGCAAAGATAAATAAAGAAAAGAAAAAAAGGCGTCAAGGCCCAAATCGCGAACGGCGGACAAACACAACTGAGTTTTCTCACAGCGGCAGAAATTGGCAACTTTGTTAAGCCAACTAAAGTGTTATGCTCGCCGTCCGACTCAGACTCCGGTGTTCCTCTATGGCCGGCGTTGCTTCTTTTGTCTCATCTTCATCGGCTTCAGCATCATCTATAGCTAGTAAAAAACTCTATTTTCAAGTCAATTCCAATCGGCAGCTCTTCAATAGCAGAGTATCTATCACTACGCGAATCCCTAATGCCTCAATTCGGTGCTTCGCTTCCTCCTCTGGTCCGACTAGTAAAATTCTCGTTCAAAATCCCATCGTCGAAATGGACGGTAATTTACTGCAGTTGAGATGAGTGCAAGCACATCTGTAATTATTCATCCACTCTTTTAACCTTTTTTTTTTGTAGGTGATGAAATGACGAGGGTTATATGGAAAATGATCAAAGACAAGGTATAATTATTGTCAGCTTCTGAATATATCTTTTAATTTTGTTTTGACATTTTTTCTTATTACGCTTCTAAATCTTTTGTTTATTTTTGCATTATGTGGTGGCAGCTAATATATCCTTATCTAGAGTTGGATACAAAGTATTATGATTTAGGTATATTGAACCGTGATGCCACTGATGACCAAGTTACTGTTGAAAGTGCTGAGGCAACCCTGAAGTAAGTTCATTTACCTAAATGTCTCGCACTGAGAAAATCACTGCTTAAGGTGATTAAATGCTGTTTTTTTCTCCTTCAGAATTGAGGCCAACTTATAGTTTATTTAAACAATCAGTTGAAGTAGATTAATGTATTAGTTTGAGAAGTTAGCTATCTTTGTGTTGTTATGTTTTGCCGTTCTTTTTGTTGTTGTTGCAAATGCTTCTGTATTTCACATCAAAGCTAATTGTAGTCAAATAGCAGTTAATTGCTCAAAATATTCTAGTTCCAAATTTGAATTGGCTTATACTCCTTTATTGTGCAGGTACAATGTTGCTGTGAAATGCGCTACTATAACACCTGGTCAGTTGTCTTTTCCAGTTTTAGAAAAGCTTTTGAGAAAGGTTAAAGGAGGAAATTTCTGTGTGATATTTAAATAATAAAGGTTCATGCTTTAGTCCAAATGTTTCATTTAAATGGTAGTTTCCAAATCACTTATGGCTCTCTCATATTTCAGCTATGAGAGTTTGGATTTTTCAGAGTACATGAAGCTCCCGTTTGACCATAGATTTTGAAGTTGAAATTTGAAAATTTGAGTTTTTGTAGTTGTGTTTGGACATGCATTTTACTTGGAAATTTTGTTAGTGGAAGTCCCAACTCCCCAAAACCCCGAAAGACCTTTTTTTTAGGAACTTGAAAATATCTGAAGATCAGATTTCGTAAATCTGATCAAATTTCATGGCCAAACAGATATTTGAAGATCAATTTTCAAAATCTACTCCCAAAATCTATGGCAAACGCTAGTGAAGTTACGTGGAAGTTGGCAAATTGCACTATGTCACTTTCTAATTCTCCTACTATTGATGTTTCAGATGAGACCAGAGTCAAGGAATTTGGGCTGAAGTCTATGTGGAAAAGTCCCAATGGCACAATCAGAAACATTTTAAACGGTGTGCATGCAACTCAATTTGTTTGTATCTCAATGACAAGGTCTACTCTTGTGTATGATGTGCATCCATCATAATATGATAGTGTCTGGCACGTACCGAGCATCTTATTGGTGCAGCAAGGATACTTTCCTTATCTGCAGATGCTTTTATGTTAATCTCAGGAAATATCAAAGGTGGTAGATAAATCATAAGATATCATATGCTATTATTGTACACGGAGTGACAGTATACATTTCCCATGGCATTACATGGAATTTAAACTGAATGATTCATTGTACGTTAAGGTAACTCTAGCAGGCTTTTGTACGATAGTTTCTGGGAGTGCCAGCTCGACAATATGTTGGACTTGTGCTATGGGTTAAATGAACAGGTCATTATACGATACTAAAAAAGAATGCGTACCTAGAATGTATGATCCTTTGTTATTTGTTATTTCAGAAGTAGCTGGTTCCAATTCGAGCTTTCTACTTGTAAAAGCAAGAAGATAAATAAGTGGATGCCTTACATTCTAAATTCATTATCCTTAATGGCTAGAATGATGACAGTTTCTGTCTTCAGGTACTGTTTTCCGGGAGCCTATACTATGCACGAACATTCCCAGGATTGTTCCTGGTAACATCTTCTTGATCTACTTTGTGGTATAAATCCAATATCATCAGTCTCGTCAGTACTTAACTTCTGAGATCTGCAGGTTGGAAGAAACCCATTTGTATTGGTAGGCATGCTTTTGGTGATCAGTATCGTGCCACAGATTCAATTATTAATGGGCCCGGAAAGCTCAAAATGGTTTTTGGTGAGCTAGTTGATTTCAGTCTGTATTTATTTTATGAGGCAAAACATACACATACAAAGCATACTCATGCCAATACTAAACTTGTTTGTTAATTTTTATTTTCAGTGCCAGAAAATGGGGAATCCCCTATGGAGCTGGATGTTTATGATTTTAAAGGTCCGGGTATTGCACTTGCCATGTACAATGTTGACCAGGTTCTTCTTCACTATGCTTCGATGAATGACTATGCTATTTCACTTCCAAGCCTTTTCCTCTCTCTTGTATACTCATTCTTTTTCTGTGGTGAAATTTGCTAGTCAATTCGAGCGTTTGCTGAATCATCAATGTCAATGGCATTTTCAAAGAAATGGCCTCTTTACTTGAGTACAAAAAACACAATTTTAAAGAAATACGATGGAAGGTATCCTTCAATTTATGCTGATCAAATCATTTCCCTTCCAGCCCTCAGAAAATTTCCCTCTCTTCTAATTGAAAGGGGATTCTATTTTGAATCTCCAGAAAATATATTTTTTTAAGAGTTTAGCTGAATTATTCACTGTCAAATTTGATTGTGCCAGGTTTAAGGACATTTTTCAAGAGGTATACGAAGAGAAGTGGAAGCAACAGTTTGAGGAACACTCGATATGGTTGGTTTTTTATGAGATTAATGAGCAGTTTTTGTAGTTTATTTCTGGAAAATGGTTGCATTATTGGTCAAAAGTTGTCACTGGCATATAGGTATGAGCATAGACTGATAGATGACATGGTAGCTTATGCATTAAAAAGTGAGGGTGGATATGTTTGGGCATGCAAGAACTATGATGGAGATGTCCAGAGTGATTTGCTCGCTCAAGGTGATCCTCATGATTGTACTCTGTTACTTCATTCTGTTCCTTTGAAATTCATGTCTTAGTTGAAGGTTTTGATTTGGCGTGATGATACAGTTACTATATCAACTTCTAAAAGTCTAACTTAGTCTATCTTTGTTTATTTAGGATTTGGTTCTTTGGGCCTCATGACTTCTGTATTGGTAGGTATCTTCCCGTTAAGCTTTCTTTATAGAATATCACACCCATTGGTCCTCTGTATAATATAATGTATCTACTCTGCAGTTATCTTCTGATGGCAAGACATTAGAAGCTGAAGCAGCTCACGGCACTGTAACAAGACATTTTCGGCTGCATCAAAAGGGTCAAGAAACTAGTACAAACAGTGTTGCTTCCATTTTTGCATGGACAAGGGGACTTGGACATAGGTGAGTTGCTGCTATTCTCTAACCCATTTGTTACTTTTACTGATTGGGGTAAACTTTTGTTCATTGTTACTTACTTGGGTAACTGGTAAAGTTGCTGACATGTGTCTAGGAGGTCACACGTTCGAGCAATGGATATAGCCTCTTGCAGAAAAACAAGAGACCCTTGTGGTCCGTCCCTTCCCCAGATCCTCCTGCATAGCAGGAGCTTAGTGCACTTATTTTTCATAGTTGGGACATGTTGCACTATTATGCACTACTTGATCCCTCTTCCCCTTTCTGCTCTCTCTCTCTACACACTCACTCTAGAGGCTTTCCTCTTCTTTCCTTAATTTCTTGGGATTGGGTGAGGTTGCCTGTCTACCTAAACTATAATTATTTTTGCTTGCGCCATCACGTGAATCAGTTTTTCTGGCTTGGTGATATGACTATTACTAAGAGTAGGTCGAATAATGAATTGATTGCCTGCTTGATATCATGTTGTCCCTATAATTAGAATGGAAAAAAAGGGAAGAGTAGTGGATGCAAAAATGGATTCTGTACAAATTGTGTTACTCCCTGTGTCCCATATAGTGGGTCTGGTTTTCCGCTTATAAAGGAAATTAAAATGTATTCCTGCTCTTTTCCATTTTTGCTCCTCTATAAATGAAAGAACTCTCCCTTGAGCAAGAGCTGAGAAGTATTTCCGATGTTTTTGAGGAAAGTTGAGGAATGGAAAAGGCTACTTTTGTTATGGTGAGACTATTGGGGCACTCCAAAAGCAAACACTATACTGGTGTTCTATTCTTTTTCCATTTATTTTACTTTTAGGTAAGTGGACATTATCTAATTTGACAGAAAAACTAAAGGTGGCTTTTAATTTCTGATTTCAATGGATCTGTCTCTTAATGCCTAAAAAATACACACTATTCTTCTGCAGGGCTCAGCTTGATGGGAATCAAAAGTTGTTGGAATTTGTTCACACCCTTGAAGCTTCTTGCATTGGGACAATAGAGTCCGGGAAGATGACTAAGGACTTAGCTATATTAGCTCATGGACCCAAGTAAGTGATGGTTTCCTGCTTCAGTGTCATCTGTACGGCATATATAGTCCAGCTCTTTTTCTTTACTCCACACTTGGAATTTCTGATATCTCCTCTAACTGACTGTAAACCCTTACCCTACTCCTGGGTAAGGACAGAGCCCTCCTCCTTTTGGTATTTGCTACTCAAAATACCATGTATTTCGAGGTGCGAAAGATGTCCCTAACACCACGGTTATTTTTTTTTAAAAAAAGTGAACAATAAATTCTATAGCCTAAGCCACCTTGAACAATTCTACTAAGAAGTTTTCACCTTCTTACTGATAAATTATTTATTATGAAAAATGTTTTTGACACTAAAACTTGATTCAGTTAGTAAGATAAACCAAATGAAGAAGCGTTAACATGAATAGTCTGTGGCTTCTCTCTCAATTTCAGTGAAACTCAGTATTTGAGTAATTATACTTGTGCAGGGTGTCAAGAGAATTCTACTTGAACACTGAAGAATTTATTGATGCTGTAGCACAGAAACTTCAAGAGAAGCTTCATGCCTCGGTGCCTATTTAAGTTATCCTGGATTATGTAGTGAGAACATGTATGAGCTGAAGAAGATCATGAGCAGCATCCTTTTCACAGTGAAGATAACCCTATGCACTTCCCGTTGACATTCTTTACTCTAGTTTTTGTAGTTGTTCAGATACGAGATAGCAGGTGGCTGAGTGTTCCATTTGTACTGCTCCTCAATGGGTTGTGTATATTGTCTCGTTTGAATTAGGATCCTTCATAAAAATCCATTTTTCGAGTCATCTGTCAGCACTGTCATTGTGCTGGTGTTCCTGAAACACACTTGGTTACTGAGGTTGCTATTGCAAAAATCAGTCAAGCTCAACAAGAAGGAATAATTCTTTTGAATAGAAAGAATCATATGATTACTTTAATATATCGTCCTCTCGACTCTTGGCAAATAGCTCAGTTGTTAAAGCTCCACTCTTGCAATTAGGTTTTTGTTACTGTTACTTTTGTTTGTTGCAAACTAAAGCGTCATTAATAAAGAGATGTCTGCAACAGTGAACTGTTGCATGAGTGTTGGCTCACTCTCAAAACTCCTCCGACATGAATAGAATCAATTATCTTGTTCTCTTCGGCGTTCTTTCTATCTACCAAATGTAAGAAATGAAAGCTTTTATTGGGTCCATAGCTGAAAGGGAAAATTTCAAGGAAATCAACCAAAACGGAATGTTAAAAATGGGACAAACCTAAGGGGAAGAATTCTAACTATATCGTGTGGATGGGATAAGTTTATCTTTGAAATATTTTTGTATTTGAGCTTCTCTAATTCCTTTTATCCAATATAATGATAATATTCCTAGTAACTCCAACAGTCTGGCAGTACTTGCACCTTGTCTCTTTACTGATTACTGATTACTGATAAATACTATATAACTAGAATATTCAAAGTTTGCAACTAGCCTCTTTAGAATATTGCTAAAGTGATTCTTGAAATTTATGTTCTAAGAATATAAAGAGGCATGCAAATTGCAACTTTGAATATTATAAAACCCATTAATGCCCCACATCATTGGTGCTATTATAGGATGACGCAAGAAAACCAATATACGTACCTGTCTAATTTGTTTTCATATGGTTAGAGGTGAGTTAAATATTAATCCGGAAGGATAATCATTTTTTTATTGAATTTTGAATAAATCATTTATGCATATTATTTAATTTAATTTTTTAAATAAGTACTGCTCCCTTGATGATTGTAGTAGCACTAAGCACTACGTGTTCCAATTATGACCCAATTTATAAGTAAACATGTTTTTTAAAATATGACCAATCTCAAATTTTTTTAGAGCTACAAATTCAAAATTCGTACAAGAATTGTTGATTATAATGGTGGCTCCGCTCCTTGTTTCCTGATAAGATATGATAAGTTGAGACATACTTTTGTACTGCATGCAAATAATTAAGAATTTTCTATTATTGTTAGTAAAGATCAATCTTTATATATGTTATGCATATACAAGTTGTTAGTGATAATGCATGTATGATGAAAGGCCGCCGAAAGAAACGAGGTGACCAACTTTGATTTATAGAAAATTGTATTTTCAATAGGGATAAAACATGAGAATCGTACCACGAAATGATCAGTTACATTTCATATTATTTATATCACTAAACTATACTAGGGTCCTATTAACCTCTAAACTATGCAAGAATCTGCCACAAGTTGGTCCAGACTAATCAACTTGTATATTTAGAGCTTTTTGAAGGCATTGTTAACCAAAAAATAAGAAGTGTCCCTGTCTAAGCTAATCTATTGAAGATGGTACTTACCAAAGCCAAGGAAATAATTACTGCCAATCCAGTTGTGGTCTTCAGGTAATTAATTTCTGTTTGATTGCCAAATGTGAACCAAGTGTTAGTGTTACTATTAATTAGTTTTTGTTTGATCTCAATTGAATTCCCAGCAAGACGTACTGTCCCTTCTGCGTTAGTGTCAAGGATTTGTTGTCTAATGTCGGTACTTCCTTCAAGGCCATTGAGTTAGATTCTGAAAGTAAGGCATCTGCTTCATTACAATCGCACTACTTTATTGATACAAAACAAAATTAAATGACTTTGTTGTTGTAGAGGATGGAAGTGAGATTCAGGCAGCACTGGCTGAGTGGACTGGTCAGCGAACAATACCAAATGTCTTCATCGGCGGGAAGCACATTGGTGGCTGTGACTGTGTGTCCCTTCCCCTTTTCCTCACTATGGTTAAATTCCTTGACATAAAAATAATCTTAAGATTTACTATTTGCAGCCACAACTGCTTTGCACAGGGAAGGGAATCTTGTTCCTCTGCTAACTGAGGCTGGAGCACCTGTTAAATCTTCTACAGCTTAGAGTTGGTTGTTTAATGATTTTATCTTGTCTATAGCTAAGTGATAATTAATAAAATGATTTATGTTTTCTGTAGCTCATATCTCATCTCGGGAAATTTCAAATTAAGAAATTCAGTTGAACCTCATTGCTGAGTCAATGCAAAGACGCACAACAGAGACAAATCCAATATTTAAAGTTTATAATACTCTTTTAAGACATTTGAGTTGATATGCAATAATAACTGCATTTGTAGTTGGTGAATTTTTAATGCCTAAACCAAGTTTGAACAAAGATCCCTTTGATTCCTGCACAATTTAGAAACGGTTACTAATAGATATAATTCCATCAAAGCAACTAAATAATCACAAAAGCAAACAGAACCTATAAAAGTTGTATGTATATCCTCTCAGTTCTTTAAATTTCAAGAAATATGATCGAAACATGGAATTATTGAAGCTCTTCTTGGAATCTTGAACCCTAGAAGCAGTACATATTCATAACAAATCATCAATAACTCTCACCACAAGTTCTATTGAATCTGCAATATCAACTAGAAATCCTCAGTTACCTTCCCCTTCTTGAAATTTCAAGAAACGTGATACAAATTTGCACTGAACCTGTTAAAACTTTAACATTGGCATTAAATTTGTTAGATCTTTAAATTTATGAGTAATAGTATCTATTAGTATTTCTTACTATTTTCGTTAGTTTTTACACAAGAATTATGTTTTGTGTATAAAATATTGAATTTAGTAATTTAAGGTCAATGTACTATGTCCGCCTCTATTTGTCGTCCTTCGAGTCAATGCAAATATGTACAAAAACAAATGATCAATATATTGATGTAAGTAGTAGTATATACTAACTTCCAACCACGTTTGAAATGATTTTTATCTTCTACTTTTACTACAATGTGATTCATTTTCAGTCTCAATCTAGGCAAGTCAAGGTTTACATGTCAGAGAACTCGTTAGTTAATCATATTAATCCTTCTTATTTAAGATTTAGCCGAATTTGCTAGTGAAATTCAATTCGGTTAAATTCTTAATTCAATCGGCTAAATTAACAATTCATCTAGTCATTTCTTCAATTGCAATCCTAGCCACATTTGCTTCCCAATCTAACAACTTTCAAATCCTAAAGAACACTAAAGAGCAGCCCAATTCTCTTTCCAGCAACACCAGATCGGCCCAACTTCCCTCTCCCATACAATATTTCAGCCCAGCACCTCAATACACTCCTCAGAGACCCAACCCACCAATACGAACAACAATACATACGTATACCCCAGACCCCGCCTCGTCTTCTTCCTCGAACCACCAGTGCGAAACCCAGCAAGCCCAGACCCCGCTTCTATTCGCTCTTCGTACAGTATTCCGGCCTTCATCGTCGGAAGAATCTGTAGCATCGGCATCTGTAAGTATACTTCTCACAACTCTATGTAAATTCTTCGTCTCTGAATTGGGTTTTTCACTGTGCTCAGAAAAAAGCATGCTTGTTTGTAGTTACTTTGGGTTGTCATGGTATACCAAAAGCTTAAAACTACCGTTCGATTTAAAAGATTTTTTTTTTCAAAGGAAAGCAAACACAGCACAAAAAACACTAAGAAAACATCTAGCCATTTTTCCATCTTCATATTTCCCAGTGGCTGAAACCTGTTTCCATTGAAACTGAGAGCATAGAAGAATCTCGTACATACTCTGTTTGATTCTGGGTATTTTCTGTCTTTGAAGTCGTTTATAAGAACACATATCAAGGGTATGTAGAGTTTGAAAAAAATGAGTGCACAACTTTATACTTCTTTATAATTCTGTTAACTTATTGAAATCATGAGATAAGAACACTATGTTTGACAAATTGTAATCAATACATAAGAAAGGGCTTATGTTGAAATTAGCAGACGATACTAGCCTTGCTATATATTACATTGCACATATTCAATGGATTATATATGATGGCTGAATAGGACTAATTTCTCTGAGTGGCTAAATAACTGAGGTTAAACAGGTTGACTAATTTTAGGTCCAGTGTTTAGTTATGATAATATGGTATTTTTGGAGTTCTTTCTGATTGCCAGTACAGGTGAACCCAGGTTTTCCTCTGGTTTTCTGGTGGTTTTTACAGGAGTCTGTCATAGAACGTGCTGAGAACTTGATCTAAAACTTATTGTTTGCATTATCTAGAGGATGTAGACGATATCAAATTGTACTTTTTAATGCTAAAAGGATGATCATTATTTCAAGTAATTATCCTAGCGGTCAATAAACTGATAAAGTGATTAAATTTTTTAGGGATTAGTGTCCAAATCTCAACATAGAGATAAAAAGATTAGATAACGTTATTTGGTACTTGTATTGGTGGAAGGAACAGCCATTATAGCTGATTTGAACGCTACCATTATAAGAAAGGCGAGATGAGACAAATGCATTGAGGTGAGCTCTGCTGAGGTATGGAGCGTCCCTTATGGCACGAGCTTGGGGGTGAGAGAGCAAAAATAATCATATTAATTAGGAGTTGAAGCGTGATCCTAAACAAGAAGCTTAATCAACCTGATGAAAGGATTAATATGTGAGCAGTACTTTACTGTATTTAGATTGGCCTCCGCATCTAGATAGGCAATTATTCTTAATCATTGTATTAATTTGAACTATTCAGAGTAGTAGAAGAGAAAGCACGTACCTCAATCCAGAGAAAGGACAAAAGGCCAAAACAATTCGTTTCCCCCCTCTAAAACTTGGGCAAATGACTTGATTTGAATTTAGTAGTACTCAAGGTTTGGCACATTCTTTTAGGAAAAGGCGTGGGACAGTACATAGTTTCTAGAAGAAATAGCGCTCCTAATGCTAATGGGATGTAATATATAGCAAGCCTAGTATTCTTTAACTACAAGAAGCATTGCACATTTTCTATGGATTTTTTATTTTTTTTTTGATAACCGAGAAATCCGTTTGTGACCCGCCCTTTGGACCAATCACAGCCTTCTAAACTCGGTGGATAATGGGCCCGCCCCTCTACCCTTCTCCACTTAAATACCGGGCTTTGCTTTGCATGGTGTGGGGCTTGAACCTGTGACCTAAGCCACAAATCCTCCACCTTTTGCCACTTGAGCTAGGCCTTGGGGGCCACATTTTCTATGGATTTCTTAAGACAAATTCAAGATTTGAACTAAAGCTATAGGGTTGACCGAACCTGTACGCTCTAGGCTTGACGAATTGTTAAGGTTACAGTTCTGTTTTTCAAGCTGCATATTTTATTGGGTTTCTGCTGTTTTCTTTTCCACACTTTTGAAGCTCTCGTGTAATTATTGGGTTATGTTTGGCAGGTAATTAAGATTCAACCATTCTAAATGATTCTTCCGATTGACCCAGCAAATAAATTATCGTTTAAGCGCTTTATTAAAGATGGAGATTTGGTCATTGTGTATGAGAGGCACGACACAATGAAAGCAGTGAAGGTCAGTGAGGATGGGGTTCTGCAGAATCGTTTTGGTGCTTTTAAGCATTCTGAATGGATAGGTAAACCTTTTGGGTCCAAGGTTTTGAGTAACAAAGGTGCTTTTGTTTACTTGTTAGCTCCAACTCCTGAGCTATGGACGTTAGTACTGAGTCACAGAACCCAGATTCTTTATATAGCTGATATTAGTTTTGTTGTTATGTACCTGGAGATCGTTCCTGGTTGTTTGGTTCTTGAATCTGGTACTGGAAGTGGATCTTTGACAACTTCGCTTGCAAGGGCTGTTGCCTCCACTGGCCATGTTTATACCTTTGATTTCCATGAACAGAGAGCTGCCTCAGCTAGGTAAGACTCTAATACCTAGGAACTTATTTGTGGATTTACAGTCATCAAGTAGTCAATTGTTCTAGTTTGATTTCTACGAAGCTTTTGTTGGTTTAAGTGCATCTACTATCCTTTACAGTCATTCTAGTGCAGTAATTTAGGTTTAGAAGATGTTTAAAACTCATGTTAAACACATTTTAGTTGTAGGGCACTCCTCAAGAGGTTATAAAATTGAATCCTTCTTTTAACTAGGGATCTTTTTACTGACGACGAACATTTTCATAGGATTTCTTCTTGTAGCAAAATGTTTTTTTCTTCTTTTTGCTGCTTGATTAAGAAGTTGTAAGGTTTCAGGAGTTGGCTCTGGAGTGCCACGGGAAAGAAACATCTTCCCATGCCAGCCTTTATGATGTGAAAGTGTAATACTACCACCATGTAGCATTGTGCACTAGCACAAAAATGTTGCAAGAGTTGACAGAGAAAATTTGTTCAACACTTGCCTCTTCATGCAAATATAATATCAATTAGGAAAAGCGTTCTTTTTCCAATCAGCTCCGCACACCCATCTAAAAGACGAAGAATGAGATAGAGGAGCTCATTATAATTTTCATTTTATGTGAGTTTAACTCAGTGTTTAAAATTTCCACATATAGGGAGGACTTTGAAAAAACAGGGTTGAGCAGTCTGGTCACAGTAGGAGTAAGAGATATACAGGGCGAAGGGTTCCCTGATGAGTTTTGTGGGAGAGCAGATTCAGTATTCTTAGACCTTCCTCAACCTTGGCTTGCCATTCCTTCTGCTGGCAAAATGTTGAAACCAGATGGGGTATTGTGCTCCTTCTCTCCATGCATTGAGCAAGTACAACGCTCATGTGAAGCACTCAAATCACAGTTTACAGGTAAGTTATTTTCCTGGAGACTTGGTCTCATTCAGTTTAAAACACTGCTATAGAAACTACAGACTCTCATGTGGCAAGTGTTTTTGATTTCGTAGATATAAGAACATTTGAAGTACTTCTTCGCACCTATGAAGTTAGACAAAAGATACTAGAGAGCTGTCCAGTAAATGAAGGAGATTCTATTGAGCGTCCTCCACGGAAGAGGAGGCAGGGTTCTGCTGAAGGAAGCAATGGGACTGAATGTTCTTCTTCTCCTACAGTGGTGATTAGGCCTTCTGGTGAGGCAAGAGGTCATACTGGCTATTTGACATTTGCCAGACTCAAGTGTTTTGTGTAATATGTTTCAATGAATATCCAATTTTTGTGGTCGGATACACTGTTCGTCCTTTAGATGTTGTGCTTATTTTTTTCTTGATTCTACGAATAGATATCAGACAATTTTGTCTTGAGATTTAACAAAAAGGTAAAGAATTGCTTCTACTCGGAGGGTATTTGTTTTCGATATTACCTTCTTTATGTCACCCTAGGGGAATCAGATTTTGTGCTACTTGCATTGCCTTTTTTTATTAAAAAATTAGTTTTATACAACTTTCAGTTGAATTGTTAAGCAGAATGAGTTACCATTGTTTAGAAAGTAATATGAACTGACTTGGATGGCATAACATACTTGATTTTATATCTTTTTTTTTTTGGCAGTGAGGGTGTATAGCTTCATCTAGGTAAAATATCAACTTGGTGATTGTCAGGTTATTTTTCTGGAATTGCAAGTTTGCTTGCTATACATTATCAAAAGCATGTTGAATGTCAACTGAACCAGGACAAGCTATATTTTTTTCTTCCTCTTGTTTTCACTTTTACTATATATTTCGTATTTTAAATTACTCTAAATTTTATATGTATAGAAATGATCCTGTTTTTTTTTTTTTTTTTTATCAAATATTATTTGCAAAAATTATAACCAAGCACAACTCCAACTTCAAAAATTTCAAACAAGGTAAAAAAAAATGTTGCTAATTTTTTAAATAGCAGATTTGATGGTATGTTTGAGATAAATTAGTCAAGTTTTAAAAAATACATTTAGATCTTAAATATTCTTTACAAAAAGTATGACCAAATACAATTTCAATTTTAATTAATTTATTTTTAAATAAAATAACTAAGCAGAATTGTTAATAGTAATTGTGGATTAAAGGAGCCGATTCGTTATTAGTTGTTTCAGTATCAAACAATTGAGGAGAAGTTGTGGCTGGACGGAATATTTAATTCTCATGACTAACTATTGAAAAGCTATTACATGGAAAAAGAGGGAAAATAAAGTATGTGTGTGTTAGTGTGGCATTGAGGAAATTGGAAAGCCACATGAATAGTCGATTGCAAGTCATTAGATGGTGACCACAAAACCTCTCATCTTAGTGCATCTCCAACCCAAACACCAAAATTTGGTGTCAGCACTATTTTTTGTATAATCAACTCCAACCCACTGCACCAAATTTTACACAAAAAAATATTTTTCTTTCTCTCTCTTCATTATTATATTATTATTTCTTATTTCATTTATATTCTCTTATTTCATAAAACAAATTCTTTCTAAAACATTCACCATATATAATTCATATTATTTCCTTTTATAATCGTTTAATATAAAATTATTTTGTACCATAATTTTTTAAATAATATAAATTGCTAGCAAATATTATACATTATACATAATAATGGATAATACAAATAAAAGTGAAATCATTAATGAAATACAATTAAATAAACATTACATAATTGAAAAAATTATTTTAAATTCTACATAAATATTCAACTTTCAAGATCACTCTCATAAATGCTCTATTAATGCATTACATAGTTCAAAATGAACAATGTTTGTGAAGGTTAATTGTAGTTATATCCAATTATAATTTATAGTAGAATTTAACATAAATTTAATTTTTTTAAAAAGTCATATATAGAAAAATTAATTTATAAAAAAGCTAAATTTTATATCTAAAATTAATTTTATAATAATATTACATAAAAATTAATTAAATATACAAGAGATTTAATTAAAACATACAATTTATATAATGTTTAATTAAAAGTTTGTATAATAAAATAATATTAAAATATTCAAAAAGTGAATTGGTGTGATGAATAGTGTTACACCACACACCAAATTTGATGTAAAAATTAGTGTGGATTGGAGCTCAAAACACCAAATTTTACACCAAATATAAAATTTGGTGTTGGATTGAAGATGGTCTCAACCCTTCTGTCATTATTCAACAATACCACATATCCTCCACTCCCTTAATTCACACGTGATTTTTTTTTGCCTGCCATCATAAGCACCCCATCTATGTAAAATGTCATTCAGTTTTTTTGTCTTCCTTTATTTTTTAGCTCGTTTTAAAAAAAGTAGCTTTCTCTATTTTGTATTTCTTGTTACTCAGCATCCTACGTGGTATATATAGTGTGATATATTACATAAATTTATAGGTGAAATTCAATAAGTGAAGTTTGAGGTCTCATATCTATAGTTTAAAATAGTCTACGAATTTTGTTGAGTTAAGCTTTAGACAAATAAATTGATATAGCATAAGTATTTTTAAGGTCTCATGAAATAAATACCAGCTATATAATCATAAGCTCATTTTCCTGGATGAAGCTGGTTTAGCAAGTTGTTCAATCAAATTCGAAATGTTAAATGCCAAATGAACTTTGTACAAACTGTTGAAAGCGAATAGAAGGCGGCAAATAAAACTCTGTAAAAATGTGGTAGAGGGAACTTTTCCTGCCACATCAATAGTCATCAATGCATGTCAGCTCAATACATATGTGACCATGGAAATAATAATCTTCATTTTTACTTTTCAATGTCATAAATCCCCACACACCACTGGTCCGTGTCTACTCTTTTTATTTTAATCTATGTGATATAATTGAAATTTTGAGAATTAATATATTTTTTATTTTTTAAAATTATTAATTATCGTGATTTATAATATTTTTATATAATTTCGTAATTTTATTTTAAAAAATTTAAAAACTTAAATCTCAAATTAAAATGATATTATATAAATTTAAACAGAGAAAATACAATCCAATAATAGGGTTATGGCTTAACCAAAAAAATCGAGTCAATTCCCTAAATAGTCACCCAAGTTTAAGAAATTGCCTTGAAATATCATTTATATTTCATTTAGGACCAAAATATCACTCAACTATCACTATTTTCCTTTCAAATATATTTACCACTTCAAAGCCCCACTACTCTCCTAGTTGGCATGCCATGTCATTGAAGACTTTTTTTTTAATAATAGACATATTTAATTCATCAAACTCAATTAACTAAAATAATGATTTTACTATTTTTTTTTAAAAAAAAATTGGGTAGAAAAATATGAAGGAGTTAAATATTTTTAAAGTATTTTTTTATAATCTTCATAAATTCTCACATAATTTATATATTTATTTTGTAGAGGCATAAGTTTAATGAATTAAATATGTCTATTTGTTTTTTTTTTTAAATGATGATTTAATGACATAACATATCAACTAGAATAGAAGGAGACTTTTGAGATATTTAGTATTATTTTTTTTGGGAAAAAAAATTAGTAATAATATTATTCACTTTCTATTTTTTTTAAAAATATTGTAAGCATGAATTTCAAAGTACACAATTAATTCTATTGTAATAGTTAATTGACATTTTAATATTATTGATTCATTATACAATTTATGATTAATTAATGTAAGTTAACATTCATGATTGATTTGTATACCATTTTTTTTTTGAATATATGTGTTTATAAGAATTCAAAATTGATGACAATATAGTATATTTAAAAAACCTATTTTTTCATAGCATAAAAAAATAAAAAGTTTAATTATGATAAAAGATTCTTTAGTATGAAAATTTCTTCTTAATAAACAAATATTTTTTTAAAAAAAATTAATAAGATTATTATTTTAGTTAAATGAGTTTGATGAATTAAATAAGTCTATTATTTTAAAAAAGACTTTAATAACATGACATGCCGACTAGGAGAGATTGAAGTTTTTAAAGTGTTAAGTATATTTGAAGGAAAATAGTGATAGTTGGTGATATTTTGATCCTAAGTAAAACATAAATAATATTTCAAGGCAATTTCCTAAACTTGAGTCACCATTTAGGGAATTGACTCCAAAAAAAATCTGGTCCCTTATATTGTGAAGGGGGACATGTGTAACAGTGTAAGATATTTAAGGGCCAACCAGGAGAAATGAAGAGATTACTTTGACCATCTCTTATTTATCTTTATTTTATTCTCTATATATATTTGGAAAAATCATTGTCTCTAAAAAAAAAAAAGTTTATTTCAATAAGAAAAATAATTTCTCTAATACAAATAGGAATATCAGGAGTATTATCACTAATATTTCAAATTCATTGTCTCCTTTTCACCCACACAAAATTTCAACTTCCACACCTTAATCATCTAATCCCCGAACCCCCACTCCCTACTCATCCGGCTCATATAGTATTTTATAAAATTACCAAATAGATACTCTCAAATAATATTTTTAGATTAGTTATTTTAAACCATTCCCTCTATTTCATATTAACTGAATTTGTGAGCAATGCACACTTATTAAGAAAAACATTTAAAGACATAATTTAAATAAAACTTTCCACTATTGTTGTTGTAAAATCATAAAATGAGTAACTTTTTAAGTAGTGCAATTTACCTACTAGAAAATAACAAATTTCATTAAAAAAAAAAGACAAATATAGAAATAATATGAAATGAGGAAGTAAAAAATTCAATTATTTTCCAATAAAGAACATCTTCTATAAAAAAAAATTCATCCTACCAAACACTCCACATATAAAATGAGAGGGAAGGAATATAATAATAATATAATAATGGTTGCATCTCCTCCCTGCTGCCAATATAAACAGCAGATATATGTATAATTGAATGTCCAATGGAAGAATGTCAACCATCAATGTCGATATAAGCTGATTCGAACTAGATTTAGCGCTCAACAAAAAAAAAAATGGGAACTTCTACATTTTACATGTCTCTTCCCACACCATTTCTAAAGCCTCAAAAACCTTCCAATCAAATTTTCATTACCGGTAGTAATAAATTCAACTCAGCTCTTCAGCATTATGCTTTGCACAAGCCAAAAAGTTGTTCGATTAAAAAAACTAGTGTTCCTATTCTGGTAAAAAATTCATGTAAACTGGATCTGTTCAAAGTTAGGGCTGTAGCAGAAAGTGCAGGAGAATCTGAGGCTGTGAAGCCCAAGGAAGTGATACAGACTCTGCAACTGGGCGCGATGTTTGGAATTTGGTACCTTTTGAATATCTGTTATAATATTTACAACAAACAGGTACTCAAGGTTTTTCCATTTCCGGCGACTGTTACGGCCTCACAATTTGGCTGTGGGACTTTGCTAATACTCTTTATGTGGGGATTTCGTCTTCATCCGATACCAAAAATCAGTAAATCTCAAGTTAATCTTTCTCCTCTCCGATGCCTCGTTGTAGTTTTTTTTATGTATTCTGTTTATATTGTTATTTTGAAATTCAGTATTTTCCTTTCAACCCTGCTTTGATTACACTTATTTTGAACAACCTCTCTATCCCGCAAAGTTAGATGCAAAGTGTGCATACATCCTACTCTCCCCTGACCGATTACATACATCACTGCTGTTGTTGTATTTTCTGGTATTTTGTTTACAGAGAATAGTTTTCATGAGAAAAACTGTATGAGCTACTTCTTTTAATAGTTATTTTAACTTTTAACTTCATAATACTTGCTTCGACGTCTATTGATCTTTACCACGCCAAAATTCATCAAAACACACTCCATATGTTAATATCATCATTAATTTTTTAATATATATTGTTTAACATTTTACACCGAAAATGACATCCGGTCATATCAAATATACGTAAAATGATCCATTTTTCATATATGAGAATTTTGTTTTCAGTACAACTAACTTTCTTTGTTTTGATTTATATATTGAATATCCAGTTTAAAGCAATATTCACACTAGCTGCAATTCACACATTGGGTAATGTTTTAACGAACATCAGTCTTGGGAGAGTAGCAGTTTCCTTCACTCACACAATCAAAGCAATGGAACCATTTTTCACCGTGCTTCTTTCCACGCTGTTTCTTGCAGAGGTATAAATTTTTTGCAATCTTACCTCTTCATGATATATCACATTCAGTTGATTTGGTTTATAAGCACTTTAGTTGTTTATTAAACACGTGATATAAGCTATAACCGCGTAGCATAACTTTATGGAAACACCCTCATGTATCTTTGTGACAACGTGATTCTTATCCCTTTGTGTATTACATTAGAAATTCAGTTTATTTAGCATCTATAATGATGAGCTTGTTGTGATCCTCTTGCACATGTAGCGGCCATCTCCTTGGATTGTATCTTCTCTGGTTCCCATTATTGGTGGAGTAGCATTAGCATCAATGACAGAGGCCTCTTTTAATTGGTATGTCTCTCCCTAATTTTGTACATTTTATCGTTTCGTTTCTGTAGGCTAGACCGGTCTATATATTGCTCTTTCCTTGTGCCTATTTCGCTGTAGGGGGGCGGTTCATAGGTGTACCACCTTTGTAACTTCATGGTATAATTTATGGATCGACCAGTTCTTATTTAGAAGACTGCAATTTCCTAACTGTTGCGCTATCTACTCCTGTTAATAGTTTTGCACATTTGTTGTTGTTATTGTGGGGTCCTAATAGCAAGTTATACATTGATTCTGAACTCTTTGTCTTTGGAACAGGATAGGCTTTGGCAGTGCAATGGCTTCCAATCTGACTAATCAATCGCGTAATGTATTTAGCAAAAAATTCATGGATAAAGAGGAGGTATAGACACTAAACATTAAGATGCTAGGAAAATAAATATTATCAATTATTCTAACATCATATGTATTCAAATTCAGACATCTTACTTCTA
Source organism: Solanum tuberosum (assembly GCF_000226075.1). Classification (NCBI taxonomy): domain Eukaryota; kingdom Viridiplantae; phylum Streptophyta; class Magnoliopsida; order Solanales; family Solanaceae; genus Solanum; species Solanum tuberosum. Next base: position 3,075,584 of record NW_006238930.1, on the reverse strand, counting down.
ATATTAAAAAAACAGTCGTAACCTTGGGGTGTGGCCCTTCTCCAGACCCTGATGAAAGAAATATGATTGGGGCACCGGGCTACCTTTTTTAGTCTTTAATTTATCATATTTGTTGGAGATGCAATATTTTGTCTTGTGAAACCATTAACCAATAAAGATTGTCTAATAGGAGGCATTGGACAATATCAATCTGTTCTCTATGATCACAATCATTTCATTCATCCTTTTGGTACCTGTTGCCATTTTGATGGAAGGGGTCAAGCTTACTCCATCCTATCTACAATATACTGCTGTAAGTAGTATTAGTATATATTAACTTCCAGCTATGTTTGAAGTGATTTTTATCTTCTACTTTTACTACAATGTGATTCATTTTCCGTCTCAATCTAGGCAAGCCATGGTTTACATGTCAGAGAACTTTGTGTGAGACTTCTTTTAGCTGGATTTTGCTTGCACAGTTACCAACAGGTTAGCATCCTGTAAATTTACATGATAATCTGCTCTGTTAACTTTGGTTCTGTTTGCTTTAGAACCTTCTGAAAAGTGAAAACTATATCACTAAGCATCATTATTCTGACTAGAAGCCGATGCAGCCTTTTTGCAATATGTTCAACTAAACTCAGTATTTCCTACTCGGAGCACAGCTATATGTGTGAAAAACCGTAATAATTTCTAAAAATATTAAACTGTACACCTGTAATTGCAAAATGAATATTGTGCCAATAACCTTAAAAGTTGTCAAATTTAAATATGTCGGATCCGTCTTTCATTCTTACCTGTTCTTTTTCTTTGTGGAAGGTTTCATACATGATACTACAGATGGTATCACCAGTGACACATGCAGTTGGTAATTGTGTGAAGAGAGTGGTAGTCATTGTATCCTCAGTCATCTTCTTCCAAACACCCGTCTCACCAATTAACTCCCTTGGTATATATTGATTCTCTACTTACTATTTTTATTTTTTTTGAAAAAGTATATCAGTTTCTTAATATCTCTATTGATTGGTTGAGTAGTAATTATCTAGCTTGAGAAACTGTTCAATATTTTTTCAGGGACTGCTTTGGCTCTAGCTGGAGTCTTTCTTTATTCAAGAGTAAAGAGATTACAGCGGAAGCCAAAAGTTGCGTGACAAGTGAAGAAAATTGCCAAATCCTGTAGCCATAATGCTCTGTAAAGAAAATGTTAACCAAAAACTGGAACTCGAGGATTGGGTTCGAGTAATAGGAAGATTAGGTCAGGAACTAGCAGAATAGTCAAGAATGGAAGGCAAAGGATGGAAGAATATATTTAAACCGATCGTTATTGCATTTCAAGATGTGTAATTTGTACATCAGTGCAATACTTAAATCAACTACTAAGGCCTATGACTGAAACTGAATTATTCTGATCTGGCTCGTGAGTTTTGGAAATTCATGTATCAAAATAGGAAACACTTTCATATAGAAATATAATTTCAATCCTTTCTTCTTCTTTTTTAACCTTTGATCATTGTCAATCAGTCCTTTGTTCATACCCTTTCGAATTCCACAATAATACCAAGGTCTAATTATGAAAACCAATAAGTATTTATTTGCGCTCTTCATCATTAAATCTATAGATACCTAATGAAACACTTCCCGAGTAAAATTATTTCTGTGATCAAAGAGTTCCCTTCAAATGCTATCTCGACGTTGTGAACTGGGATTATCCTGTCTTTCGGACATCCCTAAATTACTCATAAAATTGTCTCTTTAAATAGCAATATTGTTATGCTTGTTCATTTTTTGCTTGTTCACTATTCTTAAAAAAAAATTCATACTGGGATAAAAAGAAAGCAAAATTTTGCACTCATAGTTAAATTACGTAGAGATACAGCTAACCAAAGACATGACCTTAAAAAAGAGATTATGAAGAGCATAAATTATGATAGTAGATCAATAGATAATAGACTCTGACTTCAGTTATCCTTCCATACTAATAGTCATAGCATTCCCTTTTCCAAACTACTTTGAGGTAGTTTTCCACAAGCCAAGGGTCTATCAAAAACCTCTCTACCTTACTCTGCTACACTTTGCCCCACATGGTGGGGTGGGATTACAGTAGGTATGTGATTGTTTAAGTAATGCATTAACTAGAGAAATTTGCTCATGCCAAGATAAAAGAGAATCAACGCAAGCAGCACTTAGAAGTGGGCTTTAAATGAACAATTTATATAAGCACCATTAAACAAAGTTTGACGACAATTTTTTTACATTTACATCCGTCAAAAACTTTCCACTTGCAGATTTTCAGCTATCTATTTCCAATAATACGCTAAAACCATGTACTGGTGAAAGTTTAACAAAAATAAAAGGGGGTCCCCCCCTTTTCTTCCAGACATTTCCTTCGGGTAGCTACAACACATCAAAAATCAACACAGGATATAAGACACGCCCAAGTTAGGCTCTCGTTTCATCTCCTTCTCCTTCCTCCTCCCCATTGTTAGCACGGGGTCCATCGCCAGATTTCCCATCACCTTGGGATCTAGGTGGAGATCTTTCTTTTTCCCAGTCCTTTTGGAAATTATCACATGGCCCTCCAACTTTTTCTCTGGAATCACCAGCTGATGATCTACTGAAGCTCATCATGGCTTCATGGAAACTGCCTCCTTCTGGAACTTGAAGACGAGCCCGATCAAATCTTTCAGCACTACAGCTGCGACTGCGCTCCCTGCTTTTTCTGTCACCCCATCCCGAACCACCTCTATTCGGGCTTCTGCTCCGACTTCGATCACGTCTCTGTGAAGCCTGCATCATAGTTTCATGGAAGCTTCGAGCATGGAAACTAGCTGGAGCATCATTATCACGAGAGTCATCACCATATCTATCACTAAATCACAACCAACTAGTCAGAACATGGAAAAAAAGGAAAATAAGAAATCCATATATAATTAATACACAGCTAACCTGTCACGTGAATCCGAGCCATAAACACGTCCACTTTTTTCCGATGAAGGGGCTTCCCAACCACCTCTTCCTCCATCTCGTCCACCATAGCCAGCATCATAACGTCCCCCACGTCCACCTGAGCCAGAATCCCATTGACGCCTAGCCCTTCCCATACCACCACCTCGAGAAGCCATATCACGTAGTTCAGTAGGCACTTGCTGATTTGCTCCTTCTAAAACTTTAATAAGATCTGAACCATGTTTAGCATCCTGGTCACAAAAAAATGTGTAGGCCTCACCAGTCGCACCAGCCCGACCAGTTCTTCCTATTCTGTGAACATAGTCCTCTATTCCAGTAGGAAAATCATAGTTGACCACCACCCTGCCACAAATGTTTCATCATTATTAACTTACACAGAAGACAAATCCCCCTACCAAAAAAATTAGAAGAAACTACTCTTTAGAGAATATTTATAGGGATGCATAATATTTTTCAATTGTACAACAACATACCTAGTGAAATCCCACATGTGGGGTCTGGGGAGGGTAGAGTGTACACAGACCTTACCTCTACCTCGTGGAGGTAGAGAGGCTGTTTCTGGAGATCCCTCTGCTCAAGCATATTTCAAATGTAAAACCACAAAATTCCAGCATGATGTCAAACCATGCCAGAGTAGATCTTATTGAAAAGATACCATGTGAACTTTACTCATCCATCTACATTGCAAACTAAATCATGACATCACACATTCACCTATGATTTGATTGCAAGAAAGGTACAAAGTTGCAACTTTGGCCTTCCCTCTCCCAAAATCACCTAATGGTCCCCAAAACAAAAGCAGAAACACAACTCCACACCCCACACACCTGTTCGCACCCTATCAATTAAAGGGAAATAACATGGAAAGAGCATATAAAGGAATATATGTCGGTCTAAATGCACTCCATAAAAAAGTAAAGGTACATATATTCTTTCATTCAGTTAAGCCATCAAAAGAGAATTGAACGTGACCCACAACTAATCAAGCACACTATAAGATTCTTAATTCCACCAACCTGATATCTTTGACATCCAAGCCCCGAGCAGCAACATCAGTGGCAACAAGAACGGGGGACTTGCCAGTGCGGAACTGGTTCAGTACATGATCCCTCTCACCCTGAGATTTATCACCATGAATTGCAGCAGCTCCAAATGGGCGTGTAAGATTGCGAGCAAGTTGGTCACACATTTTCTTTGTTGAACAGAAGATAATGATTTTTGATCCAGGCTCTTGGGATCTCAAGATCTGGTCTAGCCGCTTTTGTTTATCCATATATGACAAGACTTCAATGTACTGCACATGACAATTAATTAAATATGATGTAACCTCATTATGTCAATCAAGTACAGGTTCTCCCTTGGTGCTCAGGGATAATAGGAGAGGCATTCTACCATGACACCTCAGACCTCTAACCCGGTTTAGGAGAGAGAGAGAGAGAGAAATCTTGGGCATTTTTAATGAGCAATGTCCAAGAAAAAGAGAACAGAACAGAAATGCACCTGTGTAATAGACTTGTTCGCAACAAGCTCATCAACATTCCCAATGTTAACCTGAACTGGATTAACCAATAGATCAGCTGCAATTTTGCGGACCTCCTTTGGCCATGTTGCTGTGTACATCAGTGTCTGCCGTCGCGTAGGCACCTCCTTCACAATCTTCCTTATCTGAGGTTCAAATCCCATGTCCAGCATACGATCCGCTTCATCTAACACCAAATAAGAAACTTGATCCAGCCTAACTCTTCTCATCTCCAAAATATCATTCAAACGACCAGGGGTAGCAACAACAATATCAACACCCCTGTCCAGATCTCGTAGCTGAGGGCCTTTTGGGGCACCTCCATATAAACACTAACCAAAAAACATACAGCATTGTCAATTCTCAAGAAAATTGTCATAGCAGAGGACCTGTTGGGGCCCCTCCATATAGACACTACCCAAAAAGCATACAGCATTGCCAATTTTCAAGAAAAAGTCAAACACACATTCACTTGGTTCAGCTGGCCTGAACATTAGCATGTCAACATTTGTTAATTGTTCTACGGGAAGGTGCAGAATAGTATACTGCTGTAAAGGATTTATAAAATCATTCGGGTTTTTCTGGTCAAGTAAAATCATTCGGTAAATGGGGCCTTCCCCTTTTTGTAATGGTGCACAACATTATCTTGGTGCATGTTTATTTACGTTAACAAAACTTATGTTTGACAAAAAAGAAGCATATAACCATTTAAAGAGATCGCATATGATTAAGCAGATGTATGTTTTATACCAGAACATGAGAAACACAATGATTACCCTCTAAGTTTCACTTTTGGCCAGACAACCATTCAAAGAGATGAGATCTTTAGAATCACACTTAACAGGAAAATTATGGTAGAGTTGAGTATAGCAAAAAAATGTGACAGAGCTAGCTAACTTTTGGTTTTTACAATTAACACATTAGTTAGCCCATGCATCAGTACTTGGAAATCAAAAGAAAAATCTACTTCTGGAATCAAACTTTTTGCTAAACATAGTCAAATAACAATTCATACCGTGCAAGAAATCTTTGAAGATCTACCAAACTTCACAGCTTCGTCTTGTATCTGAGTGGCTAATTCTCTTGTTGGCGACAGAACCAAAATAGTAGGGCCTGATTGAGGATTACTCCGACGTTGCTTTAGAAGAAAAAAGCCAGGAAGCAAGAAACCCAAAGTTTTTCCAGACCCAGTCTTTGCAACAGCTACTATGTCACGGCCCTGAAGTGCAATGGGCCAGGACTGTGCCTGTATTGGGGAAGGAGCAGGAAACCCAGCTTGATGTATCTGGAAATGTAAAAGTTGGAAAACCTCAGTCAACAATTGTACAAACTAAAAAGTTACTCCTAAATTATTTCTACGATTTTTTTTAAGTGGCCAACACAAGAAGAAGCATATCCCCCCTTACACAGGCAGCCAACACTTGCATATGCAAGCAAGAGCAGGAGGAAGCCTCTTCTTCATGTTAAACCATGTGGCAGACTGACACCACCAACAGCAGTCCCAGCCATGAACACGGATGATTCAGAAAGCCCTTCAAAATTTGGTCCACCAAATATATGGAAGACCAAAAAGAGGGCCGCACAGCGTACGACATTTAGCTCCTCCTTGGAGCAAATATCGCATCTGCGTCAACAAAGTACAGAAGGAAAAATTGTATGAGTACTGCAATGGACCTCCAGCAGCCATTGAAATTAACAGAAGAACACTTGATCCTTATTGAATAAGTAAGCTCTTCACTAGAGATGTTCCGAAAGAGCTTAAAACAAAATAATAGACTACATTTATACCTCCCTCAAAATCTCCGAAGGAAACCCAGTAGCTTCAAATGATGTGAAAGGTGGGGGCACATCACCTCCCTGGAAAAATAGAACATAAAATAGACATGAGTATTCATTATCAAAAGATGCCTTTTCAGGCTTGTTTGCATTGAAGGATGGATTCTAGAAAGATGCAAAGAGATGAATTCACAGGTTTTCAATGAGCAACATGAGTAGTGTAATGAAGTTACCATCAGTTTCACATAGGAGATGCCACACTCAGTGCTATGATCTGTGTGCACATCTTAAGTTAAATTTACGGGTCAAATCTGTATTGACAATGATTATCACAGACCAAAGAAACCAAAAAACAGTGTATCTTCTAGATGAACCAAACAAAAAGGCCAGTCTGAGTTGCATTTCTTGTTTCATTAAAGTGTTTACTATTTTTTTTAAAAATAATCTTGTTTCATCAAACTAAGGATTACCCTGACTACAAAATAAATTCCTCACTGCTGTCACCAAAGACATAATAACTGCCCTTTAACTTTCTATTACATTGCAAGTAGTACTGTTTTCTGAGAGAATCTCTACAAAAAGTTTGTTATTCACAGACATAATTTCATGCACTACTCATGGTCATAAGCGTCTGCACTGAAAAATCGATTTCGATGATGAAATGAAAAAGACATATATGGTAGAATCATAAACAAAGAATACGACCCTAATCGAGAAATTCTGTGGCGCCACTCTTTAGTATTCTCTTATTTATTACATGTGTACTATTTAGGCAGAATATTGCAGCCCCTGGACAGCAAAAATACAAGTGTCCACGTCTATTCTTGGTAAACATGATAGAGATAAATATCTATAATTATTTAAAAATTGTCTTAAAGTTCCTTAGGATCCTCAAGTGTTAGAAATTCAAATTTCTTAGTAGCTTTCGATGAAACTACCTCAATTTTTTATGAAAAATTAAATTAACGTTACAACCAGGGCTCCAGTTTCCAAATTGGAACGAAAATGACTAGTAAGCAAATGTTTCTATATGATTGAAAAGGTACAGATGCTTACTGTGACAGAAATTTCATGCTGACGGCGATAGGCATCTGGAGATATGTCACTTGCAGCAGCTGGAGCACTATAACCTTTAGGCGCAGATGTTTCATCGCGGGAAAGCTCACTTACTCTTGCAGTCTACAAAATGATGGGGGGAAACGTGTTTTAGCAAAAACACGGAAGACAATTTAGGAAACTGTTTAAAGGCGAAAGAAAAAATCTACTTAGACCAAAAGAAATCTACTGGTAGAGCAAGTATACTTTGAATATTAATCAGGAAATAATTGCAAAAAAGAGTCTAAGGGGGTGTTTGGATGGGTTTTTTTAAAATGACTTATATGCCAAAACCTAGAAATTGATGACACCCAACTTTTGGCTTTTAGCTTTTTTACATTTAAAGCCTTAAGAAAGTGCTTAAAAGCACTTCTGAAGTTACCCAAACACTTCCAAAACTAAAAAATAGCTTAAACGACAAATGTCACTAAAAATAAGTCAATTCAAACACCCACTTAAGGTTCAAACTGGAGGTGTTTGGTTAACTTATTTCAATGATTTTTGGCTTTTAAACACTTTTTTAGTTTTGGAAGTGTTTGGATAACATCAAAAGTGCTTTTAAACACTTTTTAAAAGCTGAAAAAGTACAACAAAAAGAAAAGAGTCAAAAGTTGGGGTTACCAACTTATGCCATTTGACTTTTTAACTTATAAGTCACTTAGAAAACCCAATCCAAACACCCCCTCTAAGTGCTGTTACAATAACTACAATCACAAGAGAACACCAATGAAACTCCTCTAAAACATACAAGCGCCAAAACATATGCTATTTGCAAATTCTTTGTTAGATGTATCAAACCACTGGAACATTTACTACATAGGAAATATGATGCACAACATAAGGTTGCAAAAGATCAAGAAAAATGATATATACCATCTTTTCCAATTAATACAGAGTGCAGGTTCTAATTCGCATTTAAAACTGTCAGAGACATGGGTCGTTAATCTCAAATAGTGTTTCTCAAAATGACAATAGACAACCCAAGATACTATTCAAAACAAAAGTTTGCTGATTTCCCCTGTTGTGCGTCACTAAGTCACTGAAAGTTAGAGAGAGAAGAAATTAAATTCACATGTATTAATTAGAACTAGATACCTGAATACCCTCTCCAGAGGAAAGTTTGCTCAATGCACCATTGGTACCTCTGTTGTCACCACGGTCAGGACATTCACTTTGAGAAGGCTTCTCAACTGATGAACTTACAGATACAGACGATTTATGATGTGTAGCACCCACATGAGAAGTAGCAACAGGCCTCTCGTATTGGGTAGTATTGGTCTCTGGATTCCAAAAATAGAGATATCCAGTCTTACCATCAACTAGGCCTTTCCAAGGTTTGGGAAGGGTGGGGTCCTCTGGTGCATAACGTGGACCAGTAGAAGATGCAGTTGCAGTAGCAGCCATCTCAAGCTTCAGTATCCAATTACCTCTGGCACCAGAAAAGACATGACGACTTAAAAGCATGAAATGAGAATCAGAGTTAAACAAAGCAATAATACTAGAAAAGAGGCTCCATGAATCACATTTTTTATGTGTTATATTCCATCACCTGAATAATTGACAGTGTTATATAAAATGGTATTAAGAATGTACTACAGTCAAAACAGCTAAATAAGGCTGCTCAAAAAAGAGAAGAAGATGAACTACACAAGGGAAGAGAACATGTTATTTCAAGAGTAGAAGATATGTTCTTAACAGAGACAAAGCAACACAAGCAACTGTGCCCCTTGCACAGTTATACTGATAAAAGGCAAAAGGCAGCACACAATTGTTTTGTATACCAATCCCCTTACCAACCAAAGAAACCCCACCCAGACAACCAAATGTGACCCTTTCCCACCTTGCTACCATGTTGACTCAATCCTCCAATAATACCGTTGGGTAAAGGGTCTGACCACTACGCTACCCCTCCCCCCTTGAAAACAAAACACTTGAGGTCAAATACATAAAACTAAATGAGTGGGTGACCAATACTGACCATTACACAACTCTCAGAGAACAGGAACACTAACTATCTATAGAAATAAATAAACATGACTGCCGTTTTCCCTTAAGCCTACAGGCCGGATGCACCTTATGGCAAGGGGTGTCATCCGACACCGATTCGTTTTCATTTAGTGTATATATAAAATCTGAAAAAACAGAATATGTGTACATATATTATTAAATGAAACCGCTTAACACACAGTACTCTATGGCTCCCTGGTTAAGCTCATAACTTATGTTGCATTTGCCCTGAGTTTGAACCTCCTTCTCAGTGAATTTGTGTGATTTTTTAAACTTTAAAGCGCTTAATTGCAAAAGGATCAAATAAGACCTATCAACCAAGCTCCGCTTTTGCATAAATGTTAAACATTAAATTTATTTAACCAATTTGGAACTTGATTAGTCAATATAGATTTAAAACCCTAATGTTAAGAAATTATTCATTATTTCATCTAATCCGCTCTCTTCTTTAAGTGTCAACATCACTTGCGAAAATCTTGCATACACCACTGACTACAATAACACGAAGGTGAGCTCCTCTCAACCAAAACATGCACACAAGCATTATAATTCACGCAAGTGGCACTAGTTCAAAGGCTTTTGAACTGTTGGAACACAAAGCAATAACAAAACAAAGTCACGAAAACCTAAAACAAACAATAAAAAAATGATCTACAACCCTGCATTATCATTCACTAACACGTAGCACGGGTCAAAACGCCAAACCTAGTAAGTTCAACTTCAAAACAACCAGAGCATCGAGGCCAAGCAATGAAATAAACCGATCAAAAACCCTACATTATCATGTACTAACACGTAAATGGGGTCAAATGCCAAACCTAGCAAGTTCAACTTCAAAAGGACTACAACATCGAGGCCAAACAATAAAAAAAAATCATCTAAAACTCTACATCATTATTTACTGACACATAGCAGGGATCAAATGCCAGATCTATCAAGTTCAACTTCAAAAGGGCGATAACATCAAGGCTAAATAAATTTTTTTTAAAAACAATCTAAAACCCTACATTATCTCTTATTAACACACAGCAGGGGTCATATGCCAAACCCAGCGAGTTCAGCTTCAAAAGGACGACAATTTCGAGGTCAAACAATGAAAAAAAAAAGATCTAAAACCCAACATTGTTATTTATTAAACACAGCAGGAGTCAAATGCCAAACCTATCAAGTTCAACTTCAAAAGGACGACAACATCGAGGCAAAACAATTTTAAAAAACTAAAACCCTACATTTTTTATTTATTAACACACAGCAGAGGTCAAATGCCAAACAATAAAAAAAACATTCTAAAACCCTACATTCTCGTTTACTAGCACATAGCAGGTGTCAAATGCCAAACCTAGCAAGTTCAACTTCAAAAGGATGACAATTTCGGGGCCAAACAATTTTGTTAAAAAAAACCCATCTAAAACCCTACATTTTTATTTATTAACACACAGCAGAGGTCAAATGCCAAACAATAAAAAAAACATTCTAAAACCCTACATTCTCGTTTACTAGCACATAGCAGGTGTCAAATGCCAAACCTAGCAAGTTCAACTTCAAAAGGATGACAATTTCGGGGCCAAACAATTTTGTTAAAAAAAACCCATCTAAAACCCTACATTTTTATTTATCACACACAGCAGGGTTCAAATGCCAAACAAGTTCAACTTCGAGGCCAAACCTATCAAGTTCAACTTCAAAAGGACAAGAACATCGAGGCCAAACAATCAAAAAAAATAAAAAATCTAAAACCCTACATTTTTATTTATTAACACATAGCAGGGGTCAAATGCCAAACAAGTTCAACTCAAGGCCAAACCTATCAAGTTCAGCTTCAAAAGAACGACAACATCGAGGCCAAACAATCAGAAGAAAAAACATCTAAAACCCTACATTCTCGTTTACCAACACATATCAGGGGTCAAATGCCAAACCTAGCAAGTTCAACTCAGATCTGAATCATCGCAAGTATAAATGAGATATGCTACCTGACAACGTCTTTCCGATGACGATGAAGAAGCTGATACAAACGATTCCCACCTCCGACGATCACTCCCGTCCGTTCTCTCACTCTCTCTGCTAAATAAATTAGTATCCAAAGGTATGAGTGAAGCAGCGGAGAAGCAGAGAGAAACCTACGCTTCCGATGGTTTGAGTGAGACTGAGAAGCGTAGGGGGCTATAAAAAGAAATAGAATTAGCTGACAGATGGATATATTATACTTCTAAGAGAGCAGAGAAATGAGAAACGGTACGAGAATAGTGCGTATTAAACCCGCAATAATATTTTAACCATGGTTAGGTTAGTAAAATGCCAATTACACCCACAATAATATTTCGACACGGATTAAAACACTCCCCCCATTGGCAGTATTAGTATGATACTACTGTTTTTTTGAACGACAAAAATAATATTATATACTTACAAATTTCTTTATTTTATATTAAGTAAATTGTTGAGAAAAATATTTCAGGACAAAATTTAAAGTCTATTGTTAATTATCATCCATATTTATCTCATTAAATGAAGGGTAGATACGGAAAAAAATTCAAACAATTGTCTAAAACTTCGAATAATTCAATTATTTTGAACTATGAAAAAAAAATCAATAATTCACTTGAGTATGAGCTAACATATTATGTATTCCGTTTGTCTCATATTACTTGGCTTATGTTGACCTCACATGAAATCTCTTTAAAAAATTTAAAATATATTTTACTAAACTAATCTTATTAATAATGCTTTGAAACTTTAAACTTGACTACTAGAGTATTACTTTATGTAGTTATTTCATACTAAGGATAGTGTAGAAAAAAATTCTCTTAATTTACTAAAATAGATAAGTAAAATAAAATATCTACGATATGGATCAAGTAAAATGAAACGGGTGAATTACTTATTTTTCATCAAAACTCCTTTACAAAAGATAGTAGTAGTTTCATCACAATATGTAATACTAGCTCAAGAAGGTGGGTGTTGGTATAGAAAAGCGTTTAGTTTTGTTTGGCCTGATTTGCCTAATAGCTCTTGTTATCGAAAGGTGAGCCAATTTGTTTTCTTGTTTGAAGTTATGCCTGACTTGTACCATACGCATTAAACCATTAGCAAGCAAGAATTAACGTGTGGGAAGTTTCATTTTCATTTTGTAATGAGTTAATAACGTCCATACAGTCTATCTTTACCATTTTCAGTCCTTCTGCAGGGCTTGGATTCCCGCTAGAGTAGAAAATTTGCATATATGTTGTCATAATTATAAAAGATTACCATGATTGTCTATGAAAACATCTCTTATTCCTTCAGTATTTTAATCTTTCCAAAAAACACCATCAATGTTAAGTATGTAGTTTGTACCATTTATTAGGAAATTATTCCATTTAATAATAATAGATCTTTTAGGGTTGTAGATCTTCTCATTTGCAATCAAAGAAATTTATTTTGTTTGGACAATTAAGCTTCCATATACTAAGAAGATGGCGTAGCTTTGATTAACATAATTTTAATTTTATTTGTGCAATATATTAGTTTATTAAGAAAATATAAATAATTATTGAACTGCCAGATTAACATAAAGAAAAAATAGAACTGGATATATTGAATGATTATTTGTACATTAATATAATTAAATGGTGTGAGAACATTTATGTTAATATATTTAAGTTACATATGACCAGATGATGACTTTAGTTGGAATGTAGAATCAATTACGTTAAATTTACATGACCAAACTCCAAAGTATTAACGCGAATGAGAGTAATAGCTTCAACCAAATGCAGTGAGATTGCAAACTAAGCTGAGTATACAAAAATAAAATTCTCGATAACGAATAAGGTAAATTCTATTATACATTACTATTTACAAATAATTCAGTAGAGTACAGAGGGGGGAATCAGCTGATTACATAATTGACTAAAAGTGATATATAATGGATTAATGGAGATGTCAAAAGGTTTTCCTAATTCTCTGGACAGTGATAATAAATAGGATCAAGTTTACAAAAGATAAACAAATTCTTACAGACTAGAACCCAAGTAAGGGACATTGCTTTTTAGCATGTTCTGGTAACAGTTTGTTTAAGAGTTCTGAAGACGCTCCTTTCAGCTCTGCAAATGATATTATCTCATAATAAGAAAAACAACTACTCCATATGAATATGAGGGGGTGGGGGAGTCAATTCATAAAACTGGAGGAGAAGATTATAATAAAACCTTGAGGCCTGAAGTTGAAGAGAGGTGGCAATGGACGACCATTAGGAAGACCAGCATTAGGGTCACGGAGCTCATCAAAGAAAGCGTGAGCAAGAGCTTCCAACTGCAAAATGAATCAAATAGATCACATAAAAGCATAATATACTAAAGTTTCCCCACACAAATGTTTGCTGCCTAAAATATGATATGGAATTATTATTTTTTGAGATAAAAATATGATATGGAATTTTCAACAAGTACTACTTCTTTTGCTCTCACCACTGTGTTTGAACTGGACGATAAGGGAAAAAAATAGGGAGAGAACTTGACACACTCACCGCGGTGCATCTCAAATTTGGAGAATACTGGAGAAGCCTTATCACAAGATCTACAGCTTCAGGAGGCATCCGTTTGTGAAAAATCTGTACAATGCAGGGTTGCGGCCATGAGTTTCTTGATGTGAATACATGCCATGCAATGCATCAGAAAATGTATCTTCTATAGAGGAACATAGCTCAAGATTCTTACCTTGTGCCAGGGGTGAGCTTTGATTTGCGGGAACTTGAACTCAGTGTAATTTGGATTCATACACTTGATTTCTTCACGCGTTGGTGTTCCAAGAACCTAAAGAGGACATTTTGATTTATTGAATTGTGCAAACCAAAGATCACCAATTTGAATCATCATTGAATCAACTAGATGGATACCTTGATTATTTCGACGAGCTGATCTACACCACTCTCACCAGGAAAGAGGGGCTACAAGTTTTGGAAGAGAAAAGATTAGCGTGAAACAATCAATTATTACAGTTTTTTTTTTTTCTCAATAAAGGAATTGAACTCCACAAGAAATACAACCTGACCAAGAAGCAGTTCAGCTAGGACACAACCCACAGACCAAATGTCAATTGCATTGGTGTACTCAGTTGCTCCAAATATTAGTTCTGGCGCACGATAATAACGTGAACAGATATATGAAATGTTTGGCTCGCCTTTGACCTGTTAGTATGGCCAAAATATGAGGATGAACTATGTAAATAAGATCACTAGATAAGACTAAGACAGTCTTTCCACCCACAAATCACACATGGAAGATGAATAAAGTCAAGAAAAGGAACCAAAGTATTTTCATATTGTTGAGCTATGAAAGGTACTTCTTCATCAGGTCTTTTGATTTGATAAATCCCAACAAGAAAAATATCTAATTCATAAGAACATCTTTAGCCACATAAAACTAAAAAGAAGAGATCATATAATATGCTGGAACACTTCCATTTCTTAAATTCTGAGGATGGACACAATAAGATATCATACAACTTCATCTAATTCTTGTACTAACATATTATAAATGTGACATACTTATGATAATACATGTTTCCTGAATTATCAAACAAAATATAACGCAACTGTCTTTAGCATCCAGTTAAACTCATTTTAAGAATATTTGTAGTGTTTCACATGCGTAGAAAAATGAATAAATAGAATATTTGTTTCCAATTTTCCAAACAAGTCACAATCAAACGATCATGTCTATTCCTAAACATTGTAGCGGCAAGAAGCAGAAAGAGAAAGTTGAACTTAGGTTTCAGACTTGAGAAGTAATAACAGGACTTTTGCAAGCTATCAAAAAAATTACCAGGACTTTTGCACTCCCAAAATCACAAAGCTTAAGCTGATGTGTGTGGGGGTTGACCTGCCATAGCAAATTGCATTGGTCAATATCACAATGTTTTTAGTTGATTGAGTTTAAGCTTCAAGTACAAACCAGTAAATTCTGAGGTTTGATGTCCCTGTGGCAGACTCCTATCCCATGTATGTAAGCCAAAGCTCTAAATATCTGTACAGGTACATCATCAATCAAATATACCGCAACAAAGATATGCTAAGGTGGGTGGTATACAGAAGAGGTTTTGCTACTAGCCATAAACAGTAACAACAGTTACTACATCATAATCGCTACAAACAAATGATGCAATGTTTACTCAGGGCCAGATAAGCGCAACAGCACTAACTATAATCATCTTTAACAGTTATTACTACAACAGAGAACTTATTATTTTAAGATATTACAACTATGGAAGAACCTTTACCACTGCACATGAGGTCAACGGTTTAGGCCACAACCTAAATTTAGGGTTGCCTGTAAGACAAAAGGATTGCAAAGGGAAGTAGGCAACATCAAAAAAACAATTAATATCACATTAAACCGGTATATGGAAAAATGATATAGTCAAACTTCCTCCATATGTGGTTTAGCCGAAACTAAATGAATCTTCCTTTCATTTAAAAATAAATAAAGATACATCTCCAATCTGATAACTGAGAACAAGTCATTAATTTTGAAGATTATTTTACTGAAATACCTTTCTCATTTATTTCTTATCCATTTTGACAATGAGATAAATACTACAATGTTTCTGAAAATAGAAAAGAACACTAATTGGATAGAGTTATTGGCTCCCTGGTCGAAGATAACCTACTATATTATTTCTCGTTATTTATGCATGAAGGATTTGGTGCCTTATAACTTGAAAATTTGTACTAGGGTTGACATCGAAGAGGCTGGCATTGACATAATATTTTGACACAGGATACAACATTTACAATTTTTACATACACCGTAACAATTAGACGACAATGAAGGGGATTAAAGGCAAAGGAGGTTTCCATGACAACTTGTGGCACACTCGAGCAGAAGTCACAATCATCTTAAGCTATAGGGCCAGGTCCATTCAGTTTTGTTAAATTATAGGAAACATCCATGCAATCCTCCTATGCTCATTTGTTTCTATGTACAATGAGAGGAACTTGCACATGTACTCAAATGGAATACCTGATATGTGTACAGTTTGACATATATCATAGGCATCCGTTGGTTTGCTTTGCTGTAATGTCTTAACACACGGTAGACAGTTTCAGGTACAAATTCGAGAACCAAATTTAGATAGAGCTCATCCTTTTCTGTGGTCGAAAAGAAGCAGTGTTTCAGTGAAACAATACTAGGATGATCAAGAAGTCGCATAGTCTGCAATTCTCGATTCTTGTATCTCTTGTCCTGCAAGACCTTTTTTATTGCCACAGTTTCTCCGGTTTCAAGGCATTTGGCCTGCAATTTAGCTTTGAAATCAGTGACAATTGATTTAGTGATGGGGGTAAGCATTCTTGATTATGACAGTGACCATCTGTGACATATTAACAACTTATACCTGGAACACAATTCCAAAGGACCCCTGTCCAACAACTCGCTCCGCCATGTAACTTATGGTCTGAATGTCAAAGAAAACATTAGCAAAAAAGCTTTTAACACAAAGACCCACAATCAACACGTAAATTTAGAAGAACTTGCTCAGTTGAGATTTACTTAATTGTGGGGTGAAGTATGGATGGGTTATTCACTCAAACAATGCCAGTCTCGAAGACATGATAAAGAAGAACATTTCAATTATCAACCCAAGCTAGAAATACTACATTATGTTGTGTAGGACCATGTAACCTCGCCTAATTAGCAGTCATCCCTAACTATTATAAGCTACATCCTAAATAAGACCGATACCAAAGTGTTCGCCGACTCTTTAAAGATATTATCAAGTTAAAGTCAAGCAAAGTATTCCCTGTCATTAGACGCCCATCGTAGGTCCAATTTCTGACCTTTACAGGGAACAATATTTTGTAATTTCTAAAATTCAGGAAAGTTTAGAATATAGGTTTGGGAAATGAATAGTTTTTCAGGGAAATAAGACCTTTTGTATATCTGGAAAGCACCAAGTCAATATGGTATGAGAAGATTAACTAACTTCATGTCATTAAAACTTTCCTGAAAATATGGAGTTGATATATAATGCTCGCTACCTTTTTGGAGAGGACAAAGAAAAGAGATTGTTAGATTACAGCGAGAAGCTTGATTTTATGTCTCACATAACAAACATAAGTCATGTGAGACGCCTTAATTGCTTGACAAGTAGACTTGTGGTTACATTTGTTTAATTAAAGATTGAAACAGAAAAAGCAATGCAAAACTTTCCAAATTAAGCACTGGAACAAAGCAAAATTTATTGAAGTTATTCTGAGTTATGATACAGCAGATTTATTTGATACAAGGCTTTTCACAGTACTATAGTCCTATTTATTTAAAGTTACCAATTTCAAAAAAAAAAATAGTCCTATTTATTTAATGAATTTATTAGAAAGAAAAAAAAGCATACAAATTGAATTTTGGATAATCCCAAGCCTAATCAGAGAAAAGGGAAACAAAATTATGCAATGGAAAATATACAAGCATAAGTAGAAAAGCCATGTAAGTTCATACAAAGCACCATCAACCATAAGCATCTTTTAGTAAGGTTGAACAGTAATACAACTCCATCTCAGCCATGAAAAAGAGAAAAGCATGTGTTATTCAGTATTCACGCCTAGGGGTATGCATATCATTGATTTTTTGGGTCCTAGTAGAGTGCCTTACTTTGGAAACTTTTAAATTACCTTTATTGATTCTTTCTTCAACTAAAGAAATGGTAAAACAAGTCACTTGTTAAGCAATTAAAGTTCCTCACAGAACATATGGAAGTGATGTGAAACACAAAATAAAATTTCTCGATTACCAGTACCTGGCAAGTCAAAAGAAATTGAAGAAAAAGAGGTAACTACAAAGATGTCCCGAACCATTTTAGCCAAAAGTTACTTTTAGTTTAGTAAGATAGCTAACATCTCTATCAGACAGTAGGAATGTACGATTGTTTCTTGACTTATTATTATTTTTGGTTTCAAAAATTAAAAAGGATAAAAAAAATTAAAAGAGCCAAAATACTTGGTATTCTTGTACAAAACATATACCTAAATTAATAAAGGAGGATAAAGCAATGCCATGAGGTAAAATCTGAGAACAGATCTTTCTTTCAATTGTCTATGTTACATCACAAGTGAAAGAAAGATAATACGAAATTCAGGGTAATCTGACTTTCTGATATCCAAAGCCAAAACAAAACTGATTGAGAAAAGATTTACTCATCAGATCCATAGATCAATTACCAGCCCTAGTATAGATTGAGTTTTATTTACTGATTTCAGAACCAAAACGAAACTAAAGCAAAGGGATTTATTCATGAAATCCACGAGATCAATGCCATTAATCTCACAACATGAAAATTCTTATCCTTTGGATATGTTAGTACTTTGGTACAGACACAACGATAAAAATAAGTTACAAGTGTAAAATAACATTTTCGAGGTTGAATCAAATGATTAAAGACGTCACCTGCTTTGGCTGACCATTTTTCCCCCCAATAGTTGTCACAATGATGTGACCTGTTTCAGTTCCATTTCCATCCACAACAGTTGCTTCCATTTCCTATCAGGCTATCACAGTGAGACTTGCAAAGATAACTAAGTATAGACAAGGGAAAAAAGAAATCATATAAAGAGTATGTATCCTATTTCCAAGAACAACCTTTCCTTCTTTGTCATCATTGATCTTCATTTCATTTATTTCTTTAGGTAGGTTGTCAATAAGCATAGCATCAGTAATAGGTTTGCCAGCTGCTGAAGACATAATACTGCCAGAAGCCATATCACTGAATTACAAACAATCTTCCTTATAGTACTGATAAATGGTTACGACTTAAATGACAGATTATCAGCTTCTCAAAACCTGAATCATAAAGATACATAAATTAGACAGGACGCCAGTGATGCCGTACTAACATTCAGTGTTGTATCAGAGTAGATCACAGAATCCAGAAATTGCACTATGTAGACATTCATATAACAATGACCTTTATTGACCCAAGCAGAACCCCATTCACTTTAATGACCTAAAAATTATGTTCATCCTGAAACGCGGTCTCTTAGTTCATATATTGATTAAGTACTCAAATTAGTCAAGTGAGTCTCTAGAAGAGACCAAAATTAGCTTTCTAACTGTCTACCATTGTTCAAAGAACTCCTAGACGCCTAAAAAAACTTCTATAGCAGCCTCCGAAATTTTCTAATTGGAAGAAAACATAGCTTTCGACAAAACTGCAGCCATCTTTTTAACATTAAGAACCTTCACAGGAAGCATGAGATCAATTATTCACTTGTTGACGCAAACATATTTATGATTATTGCATCAACCGAAAGAGTACCTGCAACGGTGAAGTGAATTGCTCGCATGGGCGACGGAAAATTGTGGGTGAAACAGCAAAACCCTAAGCGCGAAAGAAATAAAGTGGAAGTGAAAATGGCGTATGGCCAAGTTTTCAGGTTATAGACTTCTGCGATACTGCTCTTCTTTCCTTTTTCTCACTTTGGATGCTCTCTGAATTTTGATGGAGTTGGCGGACCCAAGCTAATTTTATCCATTTTCGTTGATTGGAGTTTTGGGGCGTCCGAGATTTCCACGTGTAAGCTTTTGGTTGGTATTTGGTAGGCTTACGTCATTATGTTGACTGATACAGTGTTAATTCTGTTCCTAGCGAAGAATCTGTGTGCTCTATAACTCCACGGAAGCGGATGTAGGAGCTTTTTTTTTACTTCAAAAAAGGAAGGTGTGAATAATTTTACTGATCAAAATTTAATGGCCATTTCACCATGTTTCATCTAAAATTTCAAAAAAATAGTTTTTATTTTTAAAGTGAAAAATGATATTTGAATATTGTAGTTTATTTGGACATAAACATAAATTGAAGTTATTTTTTATTTTTGTGAATAATCTGAAGTAAAAATGCCTTTTTAAGTTATTTTTAAAATTCATCAAAAAATTTAAATTTAACTTGAATTTATTTTAACATTCTCATTAGTTTAATAAAACATCTCAAAGAATTGAAGACAATCTTACAAAGTCAATATTAAAACATGGTTAATTCAAATTGAAGTGAATTAGACAAATTAAAAAAATAGAAATAACTATAAGTTTAATTCTCTGCTATGGTTAATTATAATTACATCAATAATAAAATTTCAAAAATATGTGGATAATAATGAGTAAGAGATTAGCGACAAATTATTAAGAAAAAAATAATTAATAATAACAATAAATACATAATTTTTGTATATTTACTTTGGGTATTTTGTTACTATTGTTATTTGTTAATAGTAATATTTTACATCTTCAATCGTTGCCTCTTGGTCGAACATATCTCTTTTTTGTGCATCTTGGGTATGTTTTCGTATTTGAGCAAACTGAATTTGGGGGGATTTTGGTTCTTTGGCGGCCCTTATTTTTTGGGGCCTAAAGTCACTGCTATAGTGTCTTTAATGGCTGAGCCGCCCTTGCTCATAATCTCTCTATAAACTGGGCTTATGCGTAGCATGTAATCAATTTGTTCAAGTTTCTAGTGTTAAAAACCCCATCATGATTGATCAATTATATTTTGATGGGAAAACTGCCATCACAAAACACCAGCAGTGGCTGTGTAGGGATAATTTATTCATTCCTAAAAGGAACATATACATTACAAGCTGTTCATTTAGCCTGTAGGTCATTTCCTGCCTTTCAGAGGTATAACAATTACCAGAAAAAGAGAGTTCAAAAACCATTCTGCTGGGGAACTTTTGGAGAACTTCTCTTGAATTGTTTTTCTCCACACTGAACTACAACAACCGAAGTGTTCAAACAACAAACTCTCTCAAGGAAAAATAAATAAAAAGAGAGGTCAACAAGGCCACTTCTTGATTTTCAATATTTGATCAAATGTACTTACAGAGTTCTTTTTCCATACAAATTTGTGATAAATAAAAAGAGAGGTCAACAAGGCCACTTCTTGATTTTCAAGATTTGATCAAATGTACTTACACTTCTTTTTCCATACAAATTTCTGTGGTAACCCTATCATTCCTGAACAGAGCAGTATCAGTAGAAGGATAAACCTCAGAGGCCACACTTTTGGCAGGTTTCATAAAGCACAAGTGTCTAAATTAATGGCATACCAAAGTTCAGCAAAAGCTGGCAATCCCATTTTGTGCTTCATCATACAAATACTGTGCATACATCAAGTAGCAAGTGTAAAGCACATGCAGTAAAACAATAAGAAAATGAAATAAAGGTAAGGCATCAAAAACCTGAGAAGATCTCATAGATTTCAGTAAATTCATGATTTGCCAAATCCAACAGCAGCCTTCTTTGTTTTTCTTGTATTTATGCTTTCAGGGGTTGGCAACCCAGTCCTCTCTTCATATTTCTTTTCTAGCGCCTGTAAAATCAGTTACAAAGACAAGCATTGGTTCCTAGGTGCAACACCTGTCAGATGTTTATCCCAACTTTAACAATCATCCACTAACCACTAATGTTTCACGGATGGTGTCCAGGACTTCGTCAGTCATTTTGTCAAAGAAAAGAACTCCCTGCATATTGCTGACTTAGTTAAAAAGAAATGTCTTACGGGAACTAAGTCTTGTATTTAAAGCAAATTGTGCATTCATGTACTTTCTGATGAATATTCATAAAGACTGCATACACACTATTCAGTACTACAGATATCTGAACTCAACCAGTAGCACTGTTAAGTAGTCTTATAAAAAGAATCAGACCAGGGAAGACTTCTGAACTCGAGTCTATCTGGTTCTTACTTTTTTTTATTACACTGCTCAATGTCCAGTTACTGCAACTGGAAAGACATATAGAACATTTTGTCTGAACAAAAGGTAAATGCAAAAAAAAAAAAAAAAAAGTAAATGCAAAGGGAAAATGTATGAGCAGGAGAGCCTGCGAATCCCAAACAACAGTAATTTTTGGGAAGGTACGGTTAAAACAGATCCTGCATTTATAGAAATTAAAAAGCACCTGTAGGTGATCAAATTCATGTTGGAAAACTCGTGCTGGAAGAGCAGACAAGCTTATCTCAAACCTTGCACCATTAATGTCCTGTGCGCCAACCTTAACTGAGTCTGGTCTCTGCAAACACACACCATATATAAATAAGCTAGTAACAATTTAGAAAGTCAGAAAACTTCACAATTCAAATAGCAGATTCAGGTTCCTAGACACTAAAGCAGTTAGCCAACAAAGATTCACCAGGTAAGCTTTTGTAAAATGCAAACTGTTTTAGGATTGCAGTTCTACTTCAAATTCTTTTGACTTCGTTTGGAAAAGTCGCACAAAATCCAAGCAGCTCTATTATGTAAGCTCTTTACCAGGTTAATGAGCCAGAAGAAGAATTATGATGTATAAGATAGAAGTTACTAGTTGAATAGGGACACACTTGCAAACTAGAGGATTAGGATGTCTTCTGGCATTAAGTCCTTGAGATGCTGTCTCTTACATTCCTAAAGCACAACAACAAAATTGACCATTCGTAAAAATTTGGATACATGTAAAACTGCTGATATGACATCTGTATTTCCACCAAAGCAATAGAAGCTGCAGGTTCCTGTAAAAGTTAGACTAGCTCACTGGAGCAACTTTTCCAGGAGCAGGAGACAGCAAGTTAAATTCTTCAGAATGGTATAGCTACCAATTCAACAACATAAATGCTAGGAAAAACCCTCATGAGGTTGCAGATGTGGCAACCTTACCATCCTTTCAGATATATTCACGACTAACCTCATGATGTCATGAGTTGGTACATGGTATCATGCGTCAACCGCAAGCAAGTTAGGTTCGGCTATATAAATTGTCATTGGGTATGTCACTCCATTGAGGCTCATCTTACACCAATATTATACAAGATAGAAAATAAAACGTACTAGGAGCTCTCTACGATTTCTAAAAATTCATTTAAGATACATATACATTCAACACACAAACATTATTTTTTAAATAAGAAAAGTATCAACTGCATAGCAGATTATTGAGAGATTTGAACAGATGACGTCAATCATATTTGATCCCACTCGACCACGGGGTTCATATTATCTTTCTCACAGACACAGAGTAAGGCAGTAGACTGACTCGAGGTCAAACAAATAATGGTTTATAGGTCCAAGTACCTCAACATCACCATGTATCATTGGAAAAGATAAGCAACCTTCTTCATAAGGTATAATCCTCCTAGAATATCTACTGACACGTGGATTGACGAGAACAATCTCCTCCCCCTCTCCTCGTTCACCAGCTGCATTAAATACCATAAGTTGAACATTCATTCCAACTTGTGGTGCAGACAGCCCAATGCCATCAGTTCTGCATAATATCAAAGCCAAGCATCCTTTACAGTCCTCTGAATACCAAGCCTTTCTTATAAACAAAAAAAAATTATGTATCTACCAACTAAATCATCAACAATCCAGCTTCTTAATTCAATAAATCAGTCAATTACACCTCAATTCCAAACTAGCGAATTCTGCTATGCTAAATCTGTGTCACCCATACTATTTTTGTTTTGTTTTCAACATAATTAGACCTCCACCAAGCATAACCTCTTCCTATATCCAGGTTTGGGATCAGTCATGCTTTGCGAAGCTCGCATAGATTGAGTTATCCAGTTTACTGATCGAACAACTATTTTTTGCATTAAAATAAGTTATCTAAACTCAAAAGGATATAGTTATGGATTGTAAGAAACGGATGGACTCACTTGTACATAATATCGAACATTTCATCAACTAACTTCTTCAAATTAGCGTCAAATTTGCCAATCCTCTTATTCTTCGCTCTTAGAATCGGGTCTGGATACTCTACAATTTTCAATGGCACCTCGAAGCTCAAATCAGCAGCTACCACACACAAAAAAAAGAATTTCAATTTGCGAAAATTTTTTTTTACTACAAATAGATTGATTTTTAGGTCAGAATCTAGAAGGATGCTTACGAGTAGCTATTTCATCTCCTTTGGTTTTGGAAGATAAAACTCGCCTAGCTTGAGCGTAAACAGCCAATTTTGGAGGTTTATTACTGCTTGCGGAGAAAAATAAACAGTTAGCTGATTTATATCGATGAAGAGTGAAGTTGATAGGGGAGAGAGACGAGTTCCAACTGAGGAGAGGCCGGAGAGAGCGAGCGAACGAAGAAGAAGATGCCCAAATTGCGGCAGCCATTGCCATTTGCTTCACAACAAAACGGGCAATTTCACCTCTAAAGATGCAAATATTACTCCTTTTGTCCTTCGTGTTTTGTTACACTCGAGTTTTAGACCCTTTTTTTCTATATATTCAACATGATTCTCTTCTTCTTCTTTTTTAAATCTAATCTAAAATATATATTATATATTAATATTAAAAAGTAATCATATATGACATGAGAATTGCAACTCAAAAAACGGCTAAAATACTGACTATAAAAAAAAATTGAAATAAAGAGACCCCCTCCAAATAGGACATTACAGCTACAAGATATTATTGATTCTTCGATTCTAATGATTATTTATAAAGTTTATTTAAATATTAAATTATAGTTTGTTATTGATTCTTCGTAAGATTAATTTTATGTAGAGAATCTTAGTTATAATTCCATTCATAGCCATTTGAAATAGATTATAAATCGTCTATATATTTGTATCATATCATAATTACTTCAAATTGGTATCATAACGTGTTCATCATCCATTCATCTTCTTGTTAAAGGGAGTTATGGCTATGAATTTAATTGATGCTAATAATGCAACTTCTAGTAACGTTTTGGATCAATCAGCAAAAATCTTGATTAATTTGAGATTGGTTATAACTTATGGTTCATCATCCACCTAACTATTCCCGCCATCTCAAATTCTCTCTTTACCTATTTCTTTAGACACTATTAATTAAGAAATTTTTTAAATTTTTTTATTTATATTTTAAATATTTCTTTCTATTAATTAGTGATCCATGCGTTCTCATCCAAGCTTAAAGCCCCTCATATTCCTTTTTTTTAAGAAAAAAATTATATTGATGGCAAATTTAATGTCATCTTCCAGAACCCTTTATCTATTGAACATCTACGTACTTGGGAGTCGTTTGGTAGAGTGTATTAGAAAATATAATGCATGCATTAGGTGTGTGTATTAGTAGTGTCTTGTTTGGTACACTTTTTCTTGCATTAGTTATACACTCTATTGTGTATTAAGTTGTGTATTATTAATACCAAGTAATTCTAGGTATTAGTAATACATAGCATTTAACACTTGCATTAAGACTAAATAATTACAAAAACTACCCTCATAGCCTTTTTAAAACATTTCCTAACATTTTCTCTTCTTTTCATTTTCTTTCTTGTTATATGTTTTTGTTTTTATTTTTATTTGTTTTTCAATGTCTTTTAATTTGTTGGTGTCTTAATAGACTTTATGGCCTCTTAAATAACCTTTTTTCTTAAAAGAATAATCTAATTTCAACATAATTTAATTAAAAAAATTACTATTGTGGCAATAAATTTGATAAAAAAAATCTTTGCCAACTTTTCACAATTTTTTTTTGACTCAAATAGTACAACTATTTAATATTATTTTTTAAAAGAAGAAGAAGAAGAGGAGTTAATGATGTTTTAGCAAAGAACTTTGTTGCAAGGAAGTGTAAAAATAAATAAAGTGTGAAGGGTATTTGTTTAAACATATATTTTCAAATAGAAATTATGCGAGATTTGTTATTTCTAATACATCAAACCAAACAGTGTATAAGAAATAATGCTTGCATAAATAATGCAAGCATTACTAATACAAGCACTACTAATGCAAGCATTACTAATGAACCCTATTTTGCATTATTCTTATACATTACTAGTGGATATTGATCGTGATGGATAGATTCACGTAAATTCATTATTTTTTGTCTAAACTATATATATGCATGTAGTAGTGGACTTAAAAATATTGATAATTTTTTAAAGCAGTATTGAAAGTGAAAAATAACTTTCTTTTAGAAATATTTTTAAAATCAGAGCGATTCATAGTTTTGACTACGAGTTTCTAAATTCAATATTTTTATCTAAATTATGTGTATATCTATTTGTTTTCCTTCCTGGCTACCCTAAGATTACCCCGCTATTTTTGTACCATGTTAGCGGATCTATTCCATGTTAGGGGTGTAATGAAATTTAAAAAAATTGACAAAGAGATATCAAAATTTGGAGAAGTCAACATGTTTTTTTTGGTTGTTTGTTTTGAAAGTGAATTTTGGAGAGTTAATGTGTTTGATTAGACTTCTAAGAAAATAAACAATAAGTATACTTACATATCGTAGCTAGCGTGTGAATTTGAATAAGTAGTTGTGTTTTTATAATTATTTTTTGAATATTGGCCAAACATAATTTATTTTTAACTTTTTAAAGCAATTTCGCTAGGCAAGGTGTGCCTAGGGCTAATTTTTATTAATAAGAGAAAATGATCTCAAAAGAAAAATACAAGCAAGGGGGCTAGACATTACCTTACTAATCCTAATGAGATTACAAACTTTTAGGGTTTGTTTGGAAGCCATCAGGTAATTGGAATTGGTGTAATTACTACGGTAGTAATTATCAGCCTAGTAATTACACAACCTAGTAATTATGCTGACCTGTTTGTTTGACATAGTGTAATTACAATGTAATTACAAGTCTATTGTTTGGTTGCACAAGTGTAATCATAAGGTTATATTGAATTTTAAAAATATAAATTAATTATTTAAAATTAAAAATTTATACTAGACAAATAAGGGTATTTATAAATGATATTAAATTAAATATTTAAGATATATATTGTCTCTTGAAAATATATTAATTAATAAACATATGTTCTTAACTAATGTTATAAAAAAAAATTATTTTATATTTTTCAATTTAGTATATTTTAATTAATTAAATTAATCATAAAAACTAAAAGTACATAATTTCTATGAACATCATGAAATGCATGTTTGACAAAAAGATTAACATTATAAATATGATGTCATAAAAATATAAAACATTTGACAAAAAGATAATGTATCAAATCTAACTTAAAAAAATAGCTTGTATGGTAAAATATTGAGTCTATACTCCTAAAACAAATTAAATTGAAAATATAACATAAGTTCTAAATTCAAAACAAAAAAAATTAGCATAATACTCTAATGGTCAAATTTCAACATAACATACATATTTAAAAGAAAAGGAAAATGTAAGTCCATAACTTTATTCAACAATGAATTCTACTTTAATTTTAAAAAATTAGAATACTAACAAAATTATACTAATGAAAAAAATACAAAAAATTGCATGGAATCACATGAAGTAAATGTTGAGAATAGGAAGGAATGAAATATAAATAATATAAAAAATATATTAGAATAATAAAAATAAAAAATAATTTAAAATAAAGAATACATTAAAACGAAAAAAATTAAAATAAAATAAAATGAAGAAATTAAAAAGTAATCAACTTATAATTACATCATGTAATTACTAGCAATTCACAGCCTCCCCATATGATTTAAGAGAATGTAATTACACTCAATTATCTACTGACCAAGTAATTACATGGTCAACCAAACAAAACAAACAGTACAATTATCAACTACCTGGTGACCGGGTAATTATATGCCCAACCAAACAAGATAAACAGTGTAATTATACCAATTACACCAAATTCAATTATCAGGATGAGCTTTCCAAACATACCATTACTAATTAACAAGCATGAAGAAAATAAGATTTAGAGAAAAAATAAATTGTTACTTTAATATTGACAAAAATAATTTTAAAATTGACTAACCAAATACAAAATGTTATTTTTCAAAAAAAAAACTAAAAAGCAAAAAATATTTATGAACCAAAAGATACTAGCAAATTTTGAAAGTGGGTGAAATAGGGTGTAACAAACTTTAAAATTAAACCACTTTAAAAATCCTTTCCATTTCTGGTAAGTGGTACTGGCAGCAAGTCTCTTGAGAAGTCATTGTCATAGTAGATAGATAGAAGATTGATTAATGGTGCACTTGGAGTTTTATGAATTAGGTATAATCATTTGTCATCCACACATTAAAAAATAAATAAAAATTATCAAAGAAAGACAAGAAGGGGACAAAATAAAAAAAATACTACAAATTTGAAAAGTATGGTTTACACTAAATTAATGAATCTTTAAAACAAGACTAATTCCTAACAAATCTCACATCTAAATGGTCCTCCTTTTGGATAATGCAAGCATTATTTACCACTCATTTATCCTAAGTATTCATGGACATGTCTTCTTAATTATCTTATTTCCAAATATATAAAGCTTGACACTTCATTCCTAAAAGTTCTTTGGAAGTAATACTACTCTCAACTTAACTTTTTCTTTTTCTTTTTTGTGATCATAAATGAATGATATTTTTGTAGGGATATACAAATATTAAATGGACATAAACCAAATTTATGGACGTAAAATTGACAGCTTGTTTTAAATTGCTTTTTAGAAGAAGATTGACAATATTTATGAGTAAGAAATGATTCCATTTTTAGATTTAGAATCCATGGAAAAAGGAGAAAATAGAAAAAGAGAAATGAGAAAAGAAATAGATGTGGGGATAAAGCAGTAAAAAGTCGGTAAAGGTCCTTGAAAATCTGACACGTGGACCATAAAATGTGTTGCCACTTGTTTCAAGGAAACCATACGTAATTTTAGCTAATATTCTATATTTACCGAGATAAGTGTTAAAAACACATTTAAACTATACATTTTTTGAGTTTCATATCTAAACTAGAGTGTGAGTTTCATATTCAAACTATCACTTATTAATTTAAGAAACACGCCTCAGTGATGTGTGTAATGCACTCTCTTTTTTATTTGAAAAAACCTTTACACATGACATTACACATAAATAAATACTCCACCATAACAAAAATTAAATAATAAACTATTAATATTAATTAAAAATTAAAGTATTACTATAGTTTAGGTGTGTTTTAGACACTTATGTCATATTTATATTAAAATATTGAGGTGATATATACTCACTTTGTTTCAGCCTAGTACAACTTGACATGAAGTTTAATAAAACAAAAAAAGACTTTTCAATTTTATGGTAATTAAAATTATGTCAAAATGTTCTTTAATCTTGTGACCTTAAACATGCTACTGAAAAACAAAAATTAAAGTGTCAAAAAAAAGGAAATAAATCATTATTTTTAAAACAGACTAAAATGAAAAAGAGGTTATTCTTTTTTACATGAAGAAAATAATACATTTTAATATTTACATGTGATACAAGAGCCCAATAAGTACTTACCAACCAATTTCAGAAATCATTAACTTAAAATCTTTCTTATTTATTTTGTCTATCTCAAATTATCTGTCGTGATTCCTTTTCACGAGTTGTCTTAAAAATATCAATTAGAAGATTTTTTTTTTTGATTAAAACCGTTTTACTCTATTTCATATGTACTCCTCAGGTCTTTGATTTTACCTTCGATGGCCTTTTTAAGGTGTTTGTACTTCTTTCTAGGACAATATAAATAGCATTTAATAGGTTAAAGTAACTCCAGATGCAATTAATTAAGGTTTTAATCCAACAGTCGGTCATATTAGTGATCAATTTATGTTTACTTCACAAGGTGGATTAAGATTGTTAAACTGAGAGTATATTAGATTGATTAATATGTATAAGTAATTAATAATATGATAAAAATGTAAATTATCTAGCATGCTATTCAATGTTAAAATCGACTCGAAGTATATATATATTTTCCGGATCCATATATACATAAATAATCAAAGGTAAATATAAAATTTGAAAATGACGTTATACCATACGATACATGACTATAAAAAAGTTGAATTTTCCCCAAATGCTATGTTTGCATGCTAAAGGATGATTTGTGCGACCATATATATCAACCAATGCAATTAATATACCTCATATATATATGTAACTTAAGTAGACGATCCGCCTCGATCGTCTATCTAATTTAAATCCTAATATAAATTATCAAAATGCCCGATTCTCTCTCTCATCCCACTGTGACTCCACACAGCACATAATTCAAATTTCTAACAAGATATAATTTTAATTCTTACATTACTATCCTTTATTAGTCAAAACTAAGCCCTTAATTAAATTGGGATTTAGATGTAATTTCAGAAGGACTCATTTCACAAAATCGTTATGAAATGATTTTCTTGCGGTGGTTGAAATTAATTATATGGCAGTGTTCAATGAAGGAATAATTATTGTTCAAATCCGCCATATGATTGATTGTTTTAATATTTTGATTATAAGGTCGATCTTGACTTTAAGACATTATTTAAGTAACTTATGATGGACGCAAAACAAGGTGAAATCATAATCCAAAAAAGTTCTACTAGTACTTTATACTCCTTTATGAGCAAATTATATTTATATTATATAGTAAAATAAATGTACTTTATAACAAGTGGTAATAGATTATCTATCTTTTAGGAAAGAAAGAAGTAAAATAAAAATCTATTTTAATTTAAATGTGTTACTCGTCCTTTTATTTATATAAAAAAAATCATTTTAAAAAAATATAATAATAACAATAACATATTTTGTATATAAAAAATGATAATAATATATATCTTATGTATTCTCACAAATGAGATATGATAATAAAGATAGTGGGTACCGTTAATTACTCTTATATTATAGAAGTAGTTAAAGAAATATTTCTAAAAGATCAATTGCTAAAGTAAGACGGTCTAAAGCAAGTTTGAAAAAGAAAATGTATTAAGAATAGATAACATTAATACCAAATAATACAATAGCTGAAGTTAACAAAAAAAAACACATGCTAATAAGAAATTAAGCATACTATAATAGGAGAGTGATACCAAACTAAAAGAGGCAACATGTAATAGAGGGATCGGAAATAAAACATTGTTAAAAAAGAGTATTTCTACTAATAATTATGCAGAAGTAGGAAATTCAATGAGTCTGAACTAAAAGGATAACTTTTTTCCTTCAAAAAGCATAAATGTCATAACAATTTTTTTAAAAATCAAAAATGCAAAATCGCTCTTGAGGGAGCGATATCCTTTCACATAATTAACTCCGTCTAACTCTGTTTAAAAAAAAAAATCAATTAAAATTGCTGCCCCAGCAGCGATTTTATCAAAGAAAATCTTCTTTTTATATGGCAGCGATTTTTTCAAAAAAAATAATAATTAAATTCCAGCAACGATATCTTTTTTAACAAAAAGTGATTTTCAGATTAATTTTTAAAAAAAAAATCGTTGGCAGCTTTGGCAGAAAAAAACATATTCTCCCTAAAAAAAATTAAAAAATTTTATCGCTGCATTGGCTGCGTTTTCTCTTGTTCTACACTTTTCCGGATAAATCATTTCATTTAAGGCATTATCTTAAAAAATATTAAAAAAAGGAGAAAACGCTGCCAAAGCAGCGATAATTGTTTTAAAAAAATTTGGGAGATTATGTTATTTTTCCGGCCCATATTTCTGCCAAAGCTGCCAACAAATTATTTTTATTTTTTATTTTTTTTAAAAAGAAGTTTAATCCGAAAATCGCTGCTGCAACAGCAATTTTAATCATTGTTTTTAGGGCAGCGATTTTAATATAATTTGTTTTTGACAAAATTGCTGCTGGAGCAGCGATTTTAATTGAATTTTTTTTAACAAGGTTAGACGGAGTTAATGATGTCAAAGGATATCGCTCCCTCATGAGCGATTTTTCCTTTTGGTTTAAAAAATTGATATATCGTTTATGCTTTTTGATGGAAAAAAATTGCCCTTTTTGACTCCAAAAAAATTAAATATACTTAATCATCTGCTAACTTCTTTCTTAATTTTAAATCTTCCTTTTTGTTGCATATTTTCGGGAAGACGAAGGAGTGTCATATCTTGTCTAATCACTGATCTTCAGTTCCCAATACTTTTTCAGTCTGGCTCTTCCTCCGCATTCCCACCATAGCCAACCTCTCACACCTCCTAACTCGGGCATTTATTCATTTAATTTTCTTCGCATGTCAGAGCCATTTATCTCATTTTCCTTAGCTTGTCTACCACATAGATCGAGGTCATTCCCACCTTATTTCGAATGTCTTTATTCCTAATCTTATCCTTCCTAGTATGTCCACACACACATCTGAACATCCTCACCCACATCATTTTTAAATGCATCTTTCTACATTTGTTGATTCTTTAATTCTAACTTTCTGCATGATATACTTAAAACCTCACAAGAGTCAAATAACAATTTGGTACGTATACAATGTACATCGATTTCTAACTAATTTAAAATCACAAAATTCAAAATCCTCTCTTATTTTCTTAAACTCTGAATAATCAACATCAACCTTTTGTTTTAAATAATTACATGTATAAATATACCTCTAAGTGACTGCAAAAAAAAATATTTCATTAATTATTCAAGGAGCTAGGAATATGATTAGGGCAAGATTACCAAAAATAGGCTTCGATACAAAACTAATAAACGCAACTAGCTGGTCTTGAAGTTCAATTTAATGTGTATCATTAATTTCAAAATTCCAGGATGCACTATGCGTGTCTGTACATTGAACTAGGAGGAGTATGATAGTTCAAACTAATTAAAGGGAATCACATGTAATTAACATGCACCTTTTGCCTAACTTCTCTATTTAACTTTAATTTCGCACGATTCTCTTTAATTTAATTAATTTTTTAACGAGGAAGAGGATTTTCACTATGATACGAATTAGTGTCGACAAAATTAGTGCATATTTTGGTAACTCGCCCATATTTTAATGGATTGGGTGAGTGACTTTTTTAGATGGGTAAAATATGGGTATATATCCATATTTAACCCCTAGAAATATGAGTATTCATGGGTAAAATATGGGTTAGCCTAATGAGTTAAACTTTCAACTTTTATTCACCCAAAATTCATGATATCACTACAAATGTTGTAACTTTTTTTTTATTTTTTATGTTCTAATTCTTCTTCTCTATAATTGAAGAGGTAAAGTCTTTTGACCCTCCAAAAAAGTATATACTATATTACATGTACATTTTTTCTGTTAATTATAATAATATTTTTTATTTGTTTAATTTTATATTGGATAACAATTAATAGTGTAGAGTAAGCGAATCATGTATTAGTATTGATATTGAGTAAAGTTCCTCAAGCACTTTTATACTCCTAAAATGCAAATATTCATTTACTTTGAAATTAAAAAATATTTTTCCTTGTTATTACATAAATTTATTTTATATTGAAAAGTTATATGATTTTTTTTTACTTTGATGATACAATAAAACTAAATAAAGTATTTTCAACATTTTTCATCTAGAAAAAACTAAAACATTTTATCCATGTTTAATTCTAAAATAAAGTACTATTTGCTCATGAAAATATGGGTAGACTTGTATTTTACCCAACCCATTTGTTACCCAACCCATTTTTATCCATATGAATTATGGACGGGTTGAATTATTACCCATTTTATATTGACCCATTTAAATCCGCCCAAATTTTACCCAACCCGCCCATTTGTCACTACTAATACAAATCAACAATAATAACATATTCAATATAGTTTCATTAGTGAAATTGAAGAGAATTGTGTTTAGGCGGACTTTTACTTTATTTTGTGAAGGTAGAGACAAACCCATGGACCAATTTTACTCTTTGGAATATATATATTTATATTTATTTTAAATATTTTTTTTTATATATATTTTATTATTATTTGGAAAAAGTTATATGGCTATACATGCGGTAGATGTGCAATTTGCGTGCGGCATGTACGTCGTGCAATAGTTTCATTAATTCAGATATTGGTATAAATCTATTGAATTTAAGCTTTATATGGACTAATTTAATAACAAGTAAATAGGCCGTAACAATTATTAAATGGTAAATTTAACAAAGTGTTAAAGTTCTATGCATATATATAGAGATCACCATTGATATATAAAAATATTCCGCAATTAGATGACTAAATTGGTAGTTATAAGCAAATTTCTTGGCAAACAATTATTGAAACCTAAAAAATTTCTGGAAAAATTCGTGCACACTAATATACATAACTTAAATTCATAGTGAAACATATAAAGTTTTATACCTTGACAATACATAAAATATATACACAATAATTCATTGATAACGTAAAAAAAAAGTTACACCGTCGATATTCAAAATTCAAATATAATGTGAAATTGTTGAAGTTCTATGCATAAATAAATAGCATAATTTACACAAAAATGACTTAATATGATAACTAATATCCATATTTACATATTAAAAGATACACTAATATTATACACTTTAAATTTAACTGTCGGTATATATAATTAATCAAATCGAACTAATTAATTAGTAAGCACTAACTCGCTGTGACTATACACGCACACATCGTTGGCTGTTATTTATGCTCGTCAATTAACGGTACCGACGATTAAGTATAACTAAGAACTTTATAGTGTATAACTTATTTATAGTAATTAATTAAGTCTGATTAAAGACTTAATTACTGTTTTAAAATCTCATTTTAGTTGCCCCCTATAAATATCAACCCCAACTAACATTAGTTCCTCGTCAAAATCTCCAAGTACAAAAAAAATACTTTTTTTCTTCACAACCCATCCCTCTTCTCTTCTTTATTATATAAAAAAAAATGGATAAAAGAACATGTGATTCTCAAGATGTTGAAGTTAGGAAAGGTCCTTGGACTATGGAGGAAGATTTAATTCTCATCAATTACATTGCTAATCATGGTGAAGGTGTTTGGAATTCCCTTGCTCGATCCGCTGGTATACTACATAAAAAGAAAACTAAATATAATTCTCTCATTTGATCGTCTTGTTGAGATTGAGGCATAATTATTATTGTATATATTTGACCTTTTTTTGTGTGTGATAGGTTTGAAGCGTACTGGAAAAAGTTGTAGACTTCGATGGCTTAATTATCTCCGACCTGATGTTCGAAGGGGAAATATTACACCGGAAGAACAACTGTTGATCATGGAACTACATGCCAAGTGGGGAAACCGGTGAGTTGATTTTATTTTTTATAGCTAGGGTTTTGATAATTAAATAAAATGATGAAATTATATCAAAGAAAATTTGGAAAATTGTAGAATTTTCTCCTTCGTCTTTTTTTATGAAAAATAAAATAAAATCTCCCATGTGTTTGTTTGTGTTGGATGGATAAAGAGGAATTGTCCCAAAATCTCTTAGAACTAGATTTGGCATCATGAAAGAGAGTGATAGAGAATTTACAACGTGTTTAATGTAACCTAAAGTTAAATTTTTATTTATTTATGATTTCTTATTGGCTGTCAAATATTCTTCTACCTAATTCCTTTTCATCCGTAGGATTTTTTATTTTTTTTGAGGATGAACTCATTTTCCCTTCTTTTCTTCCCTCAAATTTGTTGAAATCCCTTATGTTTTTTCCATTCAAAAATTAATCCGACCATAATATCAAATTTAGAATGAATAATCAATAGACCTAATTTTTACAATCTTCTACTTCTCATATCGTTTCAATTTGTTTATTTTACTTTATTTTTTAATTTATTTTGAAAAATCTCTGTTATTATAATTTTTTGGCAAGTCTTTAATTCTAAATTTTCACGTGACATTTCTAAGACCACAATATTTTGATACATTACACATATCTTTAGTTTATAACACGTGATTCAATTTATTTTTTTACTTTCTTAAAATACATATTTAAACAAAATCAAACAAACAAAATTGAAACAGATCGAGTATTTTCTATTTTTGGGAAGATTGTCCCAGCATAAATTACTTTTTTCTAAACCATTTTTTGTTTTACGGCTTTGATTTGACGGTCGAAAAATCTTTAAGCTTAATCATGTAAAGTATATGAGAGAAGCCTCAAAATAGTCCTTCATCTTTGGGTTAAGACTCAAATAAGTTTTCACATGAAGCACTAATAGTCCCTCATGTTTGCAATATTGATGCACTTTTGGTCCTCCCCTAAACTTTTGCCTATTTTTTAACATTAATTTTGTTCATAATTTTATGTAAGGAATGTCACATCGTCTTTTTATATATTTAGTAGAAATAATAACTCTATGTGAGAGAAGGTGAGAAGAAGAACACCTTGTTCTATTCAGTATAAATATTACTACAGCTAAACTAAGAACATTTTAACATATGACATTGCAAGAAAAGAAAAATTGTACTATTGCACGTGAAATCGTCGTGATGAACCTCTCGACTTTACCTGCAATACGATTTGTACTAAACAAAACAATGTGTTTTGTTCTCACAATCTCTCATATGGAGTTATTATTTATACTAAATATATAAAATGACGATTAAACATTCCATACATAAATTATGAATAAAATTAATGTTAAAAAATAGGCAAAATTTTGAAGGAGGACCAAAAGTGCACCAATACTGCAAACATTAGGGACTATTAATGTTCCATGTGAAAACTCAAGGATGACTTTGAGTCTTAACCCAAAGATGAGGGACTATTTTGGGCCTTTTCTGTAAAGTATATTCTATCCATATTAATTAACATGCAAAAAGTACAAATTAAAACATGTCACCCTTACATTAAATTTTGTGAATTTATTATGCTCTCTTCATATAGATATAGGTAAAATAAAAAATACTTATGATTATTATAGGTCCTCATTCGGCCACCAAAATTAGTAAAGCAAGGACAATTGTTCGACAGGAATTCGGCCTTCCATTATACCATTGAATATGACATATGAATTTAAGTTTTTGAACTTTTGCTTTTTGAGTTTTTTTAAAATGTTATAATAGGTTATTACTCCTTCTCCTTATTATGCACATTTACACATTTGTAAAAAAACAAATAAGAAAAAAACAAAGATTATTTATACTTTCACATTATCAATATATACAAATTTTAAAAAATAAGGGTCTCGGCTCTATCAAATGAAAGATGATGAGAAACACAGGCTTGCAAATAGCTCTGATTGAAGTAGACAGATAACTTATTGTTTTGGTTCATCACGAAGACAAGGGGTCCTTCTTGTACCAAAAATGTATGTTTGGTACGAAGGAAGTCATTCTTTAATAAATGTTAGAAAGTCATTTTTTTGGTACATATGTATTTAATTGTTAAAAGGGGAAAATCATTTTTTTTTTCAAAAACCTCTCCAATAATCCAATATTTTTCATAATTTTAGGATCGAAAATGAGGAGTAGTACTCTTGTCCGATAATTCAATATAAAACGTTGAAACTGATTAAACACACTTCCCCTTAAAGGATAGTTTAAGTTGTTGTGCACTATCAACGATTATGTAAATATTGTCTACACATCAATATATATAAATTAAGTTTGATATGATTACTCAAAAATAGAAAGAATAACCTTTTTACAATCAATTAAATTGAGCTGATAATATAAAATATCGGTATATATAACTGAAATATGTATGTATAAAAGAAGTGGGACTTCGAATAACAGCCACAGAACATGGAGGCACCCTTGATTTTTACCAAAAATTAATCGTGACTGAAAAGTTTAATTTCAATATAATTTGAATAACTCCATTCATTTCATATTTAGTGTCTTAGTGTATGAAAAGAAGATAATTCCGTGATCTTAAATATAACAAATAATGTGTATTTCAAAATTTATGATCTTAAACTTATCAGGTAGAATATTGGAATTGAAATACTTATTAAATATAAAAAACACACTCTTTTTGAAACAAAAAAAAAACGTAATTGGAAATGAAAGAAGTATATTTTAAAATGTTATATATAGCATGTAATTTGCCTATTTTTTCAGGTTGATACTATAAATTCTTTTAAAAGGTTAGAATATAGAAGTTAAATTCAAATAAAATTAATTATTGTCATATACAGGTGGTCAAAAATTGCAAAGCATTTACCTGGAAGAACAGATAATGAGATAAAGAACTTTTGGAGGACAAGGATTCAGAAGCACATTAAGCAAGCAGAAAACATGAACAGAATATCATCAAATATTTCAGAGCACAACAATATTCAACAAGCAAGTACAAGCCAAACATCTACTAGTCTTGCAGATTCAATCGAAACTTACTCTGGAAATAATAATAACAACAACAACAACAATAATAATAATAATAATAATAATAATATGGGCACTACTTTTCATCATCAGGGCAATTTTCCAAATGAAAATATTTGGAGCATGGAGGACCTTTGGTCCATGCAATTGCTTAATGATGCAAACAACTAATTAATAATTATCAATTAATTAATTAAGTTGCTAGCTAGTTACCTACTATATGTAAAGTGTTAAAAATTCCCAATTATATTCCCATACCTATATGCTGCTTGGTGATCAGTCTGTGTAATACAAGTTTAAACTTTTATAACTCTATTTAAATATACTAATGGAATGCGTGTACATAATTTCTTTCCTTAATAGAATATTCTAGAAAGATATCAAGCTTAGCTTTAGCATGCATGCATGAGGACAGATAATTCTAGAAACAGAGAAAATATAATATTCCGGTCAAATAATACTCCAATCTCTTAGTTTTAATATATGTGATACTGTAATTTATCACAAAAAAAAAAAGCTTAAAAAAAAACTATTAATATCCTCCATTGATCATTTGTGTGGTTATAAATAATTTTTTAGAGGTAATTAAAGAGAGAATTTAAAGTCAAAATTATTTCCTATTATAAAAAAGTGACATTTTCTTTAGAAAGAACTAAAAAATAAAATGTGTTAGATAAGTAAATTGAGTCAGAAGTACTCTAATTAAGGGAAATGATGGTGAGTTAATTAATTAATCCATCAAATCAGTAGTACTTAGAAAAGGGGTTTTAATTGTTTCTTTCTTTGGAAAGTTTGTTTTGACAAAGATTATATTAAATAGAATAAAATATTGAGAGGTAATTTGGTACACTTATTATTTCTGTTGATTACAAAATATTTTGCTGCAACAGATCGGTAACAACTTATTTTCATTCTTTTTAGCCGTTGTAAATATGCATTAAATAATTGTAAAATGACTCATAAATATATACGGCTGCCAACATATATACCGAACTAAATCCATAAGAAATCGACATGTGGAAAGGCAATATAACTATTTTGAGGAAATTAAAATTTTGCTTTTCAATAAGTTAATATTTCTGTGCATGGCGTTGCATGTATGAAGTTCGACGTGAGCCTAACTCTTTAACTACTCTTAAGGAAGTCTCCACATGCTCCCTATCACTTCACATCAACTTTTTTAATAATTACTCTCAATATTATTAGGCTCTTAATAACTCAATTAATTAACTATCTAAACTTTTATCTTGTTAGTGATTATTCGATTCTTCACCTAATAATAAACAGAAGCTTAATCCAATTGCGCGCCCTACTTATCAAAAGTATAGTTGATTATTTTTAAGTGTAACATATTTACGCGCAAATGTATTAATGAATAAAAACAGCCCAGTTAGGCACTTCATTAATTACACATACTTGGAATTTGATACTTATTTTGGAAGGATCTTTCACGTCATTATCAGTATAGATGTTCAAGAAATGGTTGGTTGTTAACACGTAGCAATAATCAGTATTTTCACTAAGAAGAGTAAAATATATATAAAAAAGTAAAATAAACGCACAAGAAGTTTGTACGACTCAACAGTAGTGAAAATTAAAGGAATGGCGTATATACTAGTCTCTCTAATTACACAGTTTACGCTTCCTCAAGTTACAATTTTAGGTTTTTCTTCATTTTTTTTAAAAAAGGGGCAAAGTTGAAACTAAACGTTTCATTGAAATAACCTTTTTTCTTTAAAGAAGAAAATCCTGCAAAACAGATTACACACAAACGCATAGAAGTGGATGCGCGGTGGAGCCACAAGCCCACAATGGTGGTTACTGGTTAGGCAGAACTTAATTAATTGACATTTATATTGATTTTTAAAATATATCTATAAATAATTTATTCAAAACTCAATATTGAATGACAAAAAGGACATGGAAAAGTCACGAATCTTGATAGGACTTCTTTCGCACAAATGCGCCCATTTTTTGTGATCTTTAATTTTTGTCTTCAAAATTGTTGGTTTTTAATGTATTTATTTTTATCCCAGCTGTTTAAGTGAAAAATAAATAGCTGAAAATACACTAATAGCAAAACAAAAAACATTGCAATATAATGTTTTTTTTACAAGGCATAAGTTCAGTTAAAGTACACTATGTCTATGCATATAAGTTTATTGACATAAGTTATGCCTCAGGGTATAAGTTTAGTGGCATATATAATTTATGTCCTAAAACAAGTGAAATTATTCCAAAACATAAGTGTGTAACACAAGTAATTATGTCTGAGAAAAAATTAACTCTCAGAACAAAAGTTTAGTGGCCCAAGTTATATCACAAGAAATAAGTTCAATGACACCAAATTATATTACACAACATAAATTTTGTAACAAAAGTTATATTACAAATTTGAGAGGCAAAAATTAAAGATTATTAACGGGACTTGTTTAATTAGCCTACAAATTCACGTAAGTGGAATATTGTTGTGGGCTTTAGTAGAAAAAAAGTGATACGAAATATATTCCCTACAATTTTGGTCCGCCCGTTATTTGCATCACATGTTTGTGGAGGGTAAATTATGAAGTAATTTCAAAAAACTTAAAGATAAACTCCCCACGTGAATTATATATATCACATGTTGGGTCGGCCATGGTAATTCTCACAATTCCGAAAGTTCAAAAAAATTAAATGATAAATTATAATTATAATATATAAATAATAAGTGGGATATGTAGTCTGAAAAATAAAACAAGTAATTTATTAACATATTATAATTCACCATTAGTATAAAGATTTATTCATTGTCAGAGTGTATAAAATGAAATCAGAAATAATAACCAAATTTAAAGTACAAAGACCAACATATATCATTTTCGATGTGAATTCATTTTTTGATTTCTCTACATGTTTTAAAAAAAAGGCTAAATATTTATAGAAATTTCATAACATCACTAATATAAACTAACGTACCATTTTTTCGATTGTAATGATTTTAAAAGTAGATTAAATTAAAGGAAAAATCACACCATATACACATATTAGAGAATATTACGAGTTTTAAACCTACTCTTAAAAAATTCTTACTTATAACAGTTTAATTACGGATTATAACATATCAATTAAATTTAACTTCATTTAAAAATCAATTAAAATTTACTTATAAAATGATTAATCTTTTTATATTTTTAATTATTTAATTATATTGATTGCAGTTCCTTTTATATAATTAATAGGTGAGAGAAATAATATTAATGAGAGAGAATCAATTTGTAATTATCTATTACACCTTTTAAGGGATTTTTTAACTTATTCAAATAACTTTTATTTATTAATGACTATTGGGGCCTTTAATTTTAAAAATAAAATAAAATTTATCACCGTATATTTTAACATGTAATTTTCTCTCTCTTTAATCTTTTTTTTTTTTGTTTTTCTTGATGTTTTTTTTTTAATTTTTAATTTTGATTTTT
Source organism: Solanum tuberosum (assembly GCF_000226075.1). NCBI lineage: Eukaryota > Viridiplantae > Streptophyta > Magnoliopsida > Solanales > Solanaceae > Solanum > Solanum tuberosum. The sequence goes on along the minus strand of NW_006238930.1, from coordinate 3,033,828 downwards.
TTTAATATGATTTTTTTAGAATTAAGAATTCTATATTTTGAAAATTTGATTTCGTTTTTTATTTTAATTAAGCTAAAACTTGATTTCTTGAGAAAAAAATCGTTTTACTTAAGTTTTGAACTTGTTTTTGGTGTATTTTTCTATATCTAAAATACTGTTTTGTTGGTGAAATAGGTATATTTAATTCTGAAATTTGTTGATATATATAGATAATATGAGATCATAAAATCTTTAATAAGGATTTCTTAAGTTTTAGCTTAAATATGATTTTAAAAAATCACACTTGAATACGGAATATAAATTGAAGAGAGAGGAAAATATAGAACTTGTATTAATTATTGCAGTTTAGACTTTTAATTACATGTTTTGATTTTTGGGTGATGTATATTTCTTTTGCTACAATTTCTGACAACAATATATAATATGCATTGTTTTACAACCAGATTTATTCTTCCCGGATTTATACCCGTTGGGTACTAATTTTATTACATTTTTATTTTTTGTCTTTGTTCTAAAATTTCAAGTTGGATACCGAGTGTATATAAATTGGATAAAACATTAACTTGTTTTAGATTGTCTCGTTTGGTTGAAATATTAGTTACATTTTGTTTTGTTTTTCATTTTCAAGTGGGATATCTATTGGATACCAATTGAATACAACATTAACTTGTTTAAGTTGTCTAATTTGATTCAAATCTCAACCACATGTTGATTTTTTAATTTTTCAGTGAGATATCAATTCAATACTAAATTTATACAAATTGGATACAATATTAACTAGTTTTATGTTGGCTATTTCAGTTGAAATCTCAATTACATGTTTTTTTTTCCAATTTTACCACTTGAACGTCAGTTGGATACCAAATGTATACCAATTCCATACTAAGATTTGACTTAATTTTTCCAGTCAATATCAATCGCATACAAACATTACCTATTTTTTGAGTATACATTTGAAAAACACTGAATACACAAATGATTAACTAGCACACATAATAAATATTCTGAAATTATATTTCATTAACTCAAAGAAAAAAAAAATTATGTCTTTTTTCAGAAGGGTAATTTGAACATGTCTTCCTATTGTGTTCCTCCCAACAACATGTACTGCACGTAATCTTAGACCTCTTGAATTTCACATCAGCAAACCATTTACAAGTTGTGGTCTCC
>NW_006238930.1:3030122-3031861 GCF_000226075.1 Solanum tuberosum | reverse complement strand
TAGTATAAGTATACAAATTCCAAAGAAAAAATTATCTATTTTTTAAACCAAAAATATGCCAAAAAAGATGCGTTAGACAAATAATGAACAAATTCAATGTTCATACCAAAATATAACATTATAAATTTTTTTTAAAAATGACATAATTCAAATTATTATAGATAACAAAAAATCTGAAATCAGTATACAAATTTCATATAATTATTATGCACATTTTTCATACCTATTTCATGCCAAAATTATACCTATTTCATATCATAAGTCGTCACTTTTTCACTGCAGAATCATGTCACTATAATACCAAAACAATACCACTTTTAACTATTAATTGTCATTTATTAGACAAATAGTATACGAAATTCATTCAAATATAATTCTAAAATCGTACCAACATGGTATAACTAATAATCCAAATTCAAATAAATGTTATTTAATTTTTTAACTAGAAACATACAAAAAAATGAATGTTCAAACAAAAATCTATACCAATTTCAAACAAATTTTATGTAATTTCAAAAGTGAATATTCATACCAAAAACGCCATAACTAAAACTATTATTCACAAACAAAATCTGTTTTTTTTTCTTTCCAGAATCACTGTTCATATTTTTTTGAACGTTTGGTTTGTACTACAATACAAATAAAAAATCGCAACGAACACTAACCTGAGAGATCTCATCTACCACCATGTTTTATTAATACTAATAAGAAGTCGTCCAGAAAATAAAGATTATTCAATAAAAATGAATATGAATTAGATGAGAGTGACAAGATTTCTGGAAAAAAATTGAATAGAGAGAAAGGTGGAAGAAAATAGATGAAATCAGAAATTTTAATTAATTTTAACAAATTTGAGTGAAATAAGGAAACTAAATATTCTTAATTAGTTTGAATTTCCTTAATTTATGCTAATCAGTAATTATCTTCAATCAATTCAACTTTAATTAACATACTTATTTCCATTTTTTACCCTCTTTTTTTTCAGAAACGATTTTTATTTTATTTTCAAAACAATTTTTTACAATTATTTAAAAAAAGATTTTTTTTTAAGAAACTGTTACAACTTGAAATTTTTTATTGTTACAACTTGAAAGTTTAATTCTACTGCTATAACTTGAAAATATTAGTCTAATATATATCATACTAGATATGGGACCCCGTGCCAGCACGGGGCCCAATATATGTTACTGTTTCTGTTTTAATTTATGTGGTACATATGAAATTTGAAGTTAATCAATTTTTTAGTATGTTTTTATATATTTTAAGTTGCTAATTATTTGTATTTAGAGTATGTTTTACGTAAATATATTAGAAATCACAATAATTAACAAGTTAATATAAAAAAAAACTTATAAAAAATTCATTGACTTTTGAAATTTCATTTGTATCACATAAATCAGGACCGAGTAATATATATGAAAATTACATAAAACGTACTATAACTCAGAATAATTAGCAACTTAAAATATCTATATATCTATATTTCTCTCAAATTATGCGGCATAGATGAAATTTCGAAAGTTAACAAAAACTGTTTATATGTTTTGAAATATTTTAAGCTATTAATTATTATGATTTATTATACTTTTTACATAAAAAAAATTATTTATATAAAGTATAAAAGAGAAAATTTAGAAAAAGGAAACATAAATGTCAGCAGGAGTCCAATTTATGTTAATTTCTATGTTTTAATTATTGTAATACCGATTGAATTTGGAGAGCCAACTAAAAAATTTTAA
>NW_006238930.1:3021982-3026251 GCF_000226075.1 Solanum tuberosum | reverse complement strand
TTTAAAAAAAATGTTAAAATAAAAATAAAAATGGAGGCAATAAATATTTTATTAAAGAAAAATATGTGTAGAAAAAGGAGAAGTAGATGAAGTTACTTTAGTTCATCTTTTTGGTGGGCCTCAATGTACAATTTCTATAGCTTTTAGTCCAACTCTTTAGTGCAATGTTGGTCCTCCAAACTCCCATTTCTAAATAAGAAGTAATATGAAATTTTTAGTAAATTAAATAGTGTACTTTTGTTGAAGATGTTAACTCATGTCAGCTTTGTAGCCCATTTCTCGACCCACTATTTCCTTACCAATACAGTAGGCCCATCTACGGCCCAACACACATACTCGGTTCCTTATACATCACTTCCAATATTTATGGGCTTACTGCTCATCTAATTTATACGTGGGCCGATAGCTCTATGGGCCTACTAATTTGGGCCGCCCAATAAGCACCCGTAAGCCATTTCCACCTTTGTCTTATTTTGTACTATCTTTAATTTTTGCTCTCAAGACAAATAATTTGGAAAAATTGTATATAATAGCATATTATTAATTCAAATTAAATGCTATAAACATAGTTTGATTTAATTGTACCCCATAGCAAACTGTTGCTATTTCGCCTCTCTCCTGGTGAATCTTGCTCGCCTCTCTCGCTTTTATACAAACGCAAATGTATAAAATGCGTTTGTGTTTGTATAAAGCGAGGAAAATTGTATATATACACATTTTCGTTTCACTCTCCCCTCTCCCAGATCTCACTTGCCAGTCTCTCCCTCGCCTCTTTCGCTTATACAAACAGAAATGTATAAATTGTGTTTATGTTTGTATAAAGCGAGAGAAAAATTGTATATACACATGCAAATACATATATATTCGTCCTAACACTTATAATTATACAATACAAATATTCCCCCTGCCCAAATCTCTTTTGCCTTTCTCTCTTTCTCGCTTTATACAAACATAGATTATACAATTGATCTTTTGTATATGTATACCGAAACAGAAACATATTATATATAACTGCTTTCTTTTGTATATGTATAACGAAATATATACATATTTATGTTTGCTATGGAGCGCAATTATGCAAACTATAACTATAACATACAAATATGATTTTTGTGTTTGCTATATGTGAAAGTTGCTCTAATAATTTCTAGTAGATTATAAAATTATATTTCCACATCATAATATCCCATAAGTTATGTTCTGTACCCTTAAGTTAGCGTTTGTACTTTCTTACTTTGAAACCATGTTAATTTTGTCCCTATAAAACCAGGATTTTCATTATTTTCCCTATGAAGCCATCTTTTATCTCTACTTTCTCTACAATATTATTTTTCTTAGCTTTATTATTTTATAACAAACCTGCAAACATCTTCACGAAATTGGAAGAAAATAACTATTTAATGAAGATGAGAAATTTAAATTTAAAAAAATTTATCACTCTTGAGTTGAGACTTATATTGTGACTTTTTTTTCCTTACAACAAAACATAAAAAGTACATAAAGAGGCAAACTTTTCTTTGACAGACAAAACACCATTAAGTATATGATTTATTAGATTACAAACTTAAACACAACACAACATAGTCATTCAAAAAGATTATACATGTTTTTTGTAGCTTAAAAGCTTACAACAAACATCTTTACTAGCATCTTTTTTTTAAAAAAAAAAACTCCATTATTCCTTATACATATTAAGTAATTAAAAAGACATACTCCTATGTTGATATTATAGCAACATAAACTCCCTTAGGCCTTAATTATTAAAAGTTCAACTGACCATATTTTGAGTTTCTGTCAGGGTAAAACAGTCCAAAATGTCTCTCAGTTTCATCCCCTCCTTTTCCTCTTTCATCAAACATTGCAAACAAAAATGTCTCAATTCCCCTTCCAGGCTTCTTTGGAGTGCCATTTCTAACATGATCAATCAAATTCGTGTAATAAGTTCGCGCATTATCAGTCGTTGCAGCAGGGTGTCCATAAGAAGGCCATCCTGTTTCCGAAACAACAATTTCCACATTAGGTGCACCAGACTTCTCCAGAGCATAGTACATACTATCGACTAATGCGTCAAAAAGATTCTGGTAACCAGCTGAGTTTGGTCCTGAATCTGTAAACAGGGCATAGGATAGTGGTATATCTTTCATATTATAAATGTAACTGAAATACGGGTAAATATTTACTAGCAATGGCAAATTGTTGTCTTTAAGAAGTTTCACTATTGGATCAGTGAAACCTCTCCAATCAGGATTAAACATACTGTTTTGTGGAGGCCATGTATTTGTTAACAAGGCTGAATATGTCGCGGTTGAGACTTTAATTTGATCTTGCAATCCTGCTTCTACTATCGCGTTATGAACGTTTTCAATAGCAGGACCAACAAATGGAGCAAATTCTACATGCTTTATTGGGCTGATTTCATTTCCAACCGCGATATACCTGAATTTAACACTAGGGAAATAGGCTTTTATGTTATTGTTTACCCAATTTCTTGCTTGATTTGGATCTTGTGCTAGTGTTTTGACATGTTCATTTGGGACATCAACAAGTACTTCAATGTTACTTTCCCTTAGAGCATTCAAAACATTTGTGTCTGGATAATAAAGTCTTATTTTTTTTATACCATTGGCATGACAATGATTTACAACATCAGATTCTGATGGCAAATTATCAGCCATTCTTCCATAGCATACCCCAACAGAGTGTACTCCTGCATTATTGGAAACAATAATTTAGCAAAAAAAAAATGAGATCCAAATTAAATCTCAACTTATAATTAGTACTAGATGTCGCATGAATAGATAAAAATGACTTTAACTTGTATATACATCGGCAACATAAAGGAATTTCTATCTATAGTATCAAGGTTTAGACAATCATTTTTAAGATTACAATTCTCATTTTAAATTGACAAATATGTGCATAATATATTGACCTGAAAATGTAATAGCGCTAGAACATTGTCGATGTATAAGTAAAGACATATTTTTCTACATTATCATATCATTAAAAAGATATTTACAACTAAACATTCTGAAAATATGGGATCTGAAATCTTGAAAATAAGATTTGTTACACGCTATAATAAGTTAAGATTTGACCTGATATTATAAAAATTATTTATACTGACGGTATATGTTGCTTAAACTCTAATTATATATCAAAAACATTCACAAAGAATAAAATGAAGTTAAATATTTCTTCAAAAATGTCATAAATTGAGATGGAAGAAATATTTTTACAAGAGAGATAGATAGACCTGTCATTTGGATGCCACACATTAACAGTACAAACAATGCAACCATGGGTACAATAGAGAAATTCTTAGTGAAGAGAAAAAGAAGAGCCATTATGAAAATGTAAGAAATAACAAGAAAGTTTCAAATGAGAATTAATGTGAATAACAATAATCAAACAATTACTTCTTATATAGAGAAGAACCACTAGATTTAGAAGCAAATTCTGGGAACCTAAAGTTACTAATTTTCCAGTCAAGCACTGTTGATAGTAGACCTACTAAAGACTTTTCCAAACAAGTATTGGAATAATAAATGGAAAGACTGGAAAATTGAGCAAATTGCAGAAATTTTAGTCATCTTATTAATTATCTGAACAACTATGGGGTCATTTGGTGTAGCCATTAAGAAAGCAACTTATTCGAGTACTCGCTCCGATTATTTTTTCTTGTCCATTATTTTATAAATAAATAAATTGATATTTTTAATATATCAAAAAAAATTAACTTTTTTCGTATGTTTTACTGTTAACGTTAACAACTTATTTCAAATTATTCTCCAAGACATAAACTAAACATCAATTTATAGGGATGTGTAGTAAAATGGTAATGTCAATTGTTGTTACCTTGATAGATATGTCAAATTCAAATGTGACAAGTAAAAATGAACGTAAGGAGCATTGATTTTTGTATAAGTTATATAAGATTTGGTAGTAAGTTAGAAAATATTAGGCTATTTATGTGTAAAATTAATACAATATTTATTTTGTAATTTAGAAACTCACAACTAATAAATGAAATATAAGTTATGTGAGAGAATTAATGTACTATTTTATATAGGGTAAAAATGAAATAATTAATATCCATATATAATTAATATCTTTATAATTCTAACCAACTAATTAAATGATCATGTATGTGTAGTGGTTGTTCTTGACTTGGAAAATTTTCAATTCACAGGATAATTTACTTTATAATTAGGTTGGTTTCATGATATATAATTTGGGCCACATAATGCCCCCCCCCCCCCTCCCCCG
>NW_006238930.1:3002521-3021800 GCF_000226075.1 Solanum tuberosum | reverse complement strand
CCCCCCGCCAATAGCTAGTTTCATTGATTAAGATCAAATCATATAAATAGGAATGGAGGATATAGAGATGTGTCACATCACCCAGTCAATAACTAGTTTCAAAGTGATGTGACATATTTCTATAGCCTCCATTTCTATTTATCTGTTTTTCTCCTTTTTTTGATATTTTTTAATTTTTCTCCTTATTTTTAATATAATTATTATTTATATATAATTAATGTTTTGTTGTAAATATATTATATTAATATGGATGTCCATAACTTCAAGATATAATTTCACCATTATGTGTAATAATACTTACACCTCCACCATCTCCTCATTTATCTTCCACATAGAGCTGTCAATATTGGTTGACCCACCCCATCTGGGCTAACCCATACCGACTTTGCAATTTGACGGGTCAGGCCGGGCTAGCCCATTTTTTATGTGGACCAAAAAATGGTTTGTCCAGCCCACAAGTGTGTGGACTACGGGCTTTGCCGGGTCAACTATCTTTTCTTAAAAGTATATTTTTTATAATTTTTTAAATTAAATTATAATTTAAAAATATCATCATAAATATCGACTAATGTTACTACTTGCTAATCAAATACACAAATAAAATTATGTATATAATATTTATTAAATTTGATTTCAAGTAAAAACATAAATAGCTAATTATAAATATTAACCTAATTTTTTTCCAATGATCATAATAAAACACAAAAACTATGATAATATTCCATAGGCTATGACATATGTAGTGATTCCCTATAATTTTTAGGAACTTTATTTTATGTAGTACATATTTTATAAATATAATTTGTATTTAAATTGTAATATTTTAAACTTTTATTATTTTTAATACTCTATTTTATTTTTATTTTTTATTAATTTTATATGGCACACGGGCCGGCCCTATCCATATTTCTCAAGCCCCGCAAATCGACAGACTTATTCATGCCGCGCTAAAAAGTCCTTTTCTTAAATGGGCTAAAAAACAACCCTATCAAATCACGGGTTAGGCCAGGCCGGCCCAACGGGCCTAAACCATATTGACGGCTCTACTTCCACACCCTTTAATCTTCCCCACATTCTCAATAAATATCATGTTTATTGCTATCTTTTTGTATGCCTCTAATTATAACAATATAAGTAGAGGTCTTTAGGATGTGTGATGCACTTGAAAAATTTAGAAAACACTTGAATATACCTGGAAGAATAAGAAAATTCTTTCTTGTCTCTCTACATTTTTTGTTTATTTTCTCACTTATATTATTACTCTTTTTAGTTTTGTTTTACTACATCTTTTCATTCTTGAAAAGTTAAAATGTTATATCTAATTGTATTTACCATCACAAAAATAAATGTATTGATACTTGTATGCCTATCCTTAAGAATCTCAAATCTAATTGGAGTAGTATTGATTTTGATATATTTTTTCATAATATTTATTTTTAGATTAATTTCATTCCAATATTCATTGATCTCTTTGTATAATAATCAAACATTGAGGTTTGACGTATATCATATTCGTTCTAAGGAATTAAATTCTTCAAATAAATAAAAAAATTCATGTATGACACAAAGGGAAGTTCAGTTTTGCATTTCAGCTTTAGTATAGCATAAATAAAAAATATCATGAAGTAACACAAAGGGAAATTAAGTTGCTATGCATTTCTAGCTTTAATATAATATATAATTGTAGAAGTAATTTATTTTATATATATATATATATTTTCCTCATCATATATTATTAGATCTTTGTTTTAAAAAAAATCCATTGTGATGTCTTGCGAATACAATTCACTCACATATATCGGAATGATAGTCTTACAAATTAATGCATTGAACATTTCAACCAAGTTTAATATTTTAATGAATGAAAATTCTCAATTAAATTCTTAAAAATTAGATGATATGATCACAAAAAATATCCAAAAGAAAATACTTGAAATATCTACCTATAGATTTTTTATCGTTTGCCTGCAAATAATTTTTTTAACTCAGTATAGTATATTTTCATTGAAAGACTAAAAGTGCTTAAGAAAATTAATTATTAGAAATAAAAAATATATGTACACAAGAAAAAAAAATAACCACAAATATATGACACTCACATTTCAACTAATTAAATATCTAGAAGAATCATAGTTCGATATAAAATTCAATTGAGAGAAAAAAGAAGAAAAAACAGAATTTCATGCATATGAGTTTTTTAGTTCATGATATTTAAGTATGATTATAGGAATTGTTAGAGTAGTTATATTTTGTAAGACTTAAATGTTTTTTCATTGCTCCATACTAATTAAGATATGTAATGTTTCTATTGTTTTTGGAAGGAAAAAATTAAGCGTTAATGAAGCATATATATCTTGTCCGTTAGCCTTTTCTATAAATTCTCAAATAGATTGAACATATTATTTTCTTTTAAATATTACTTTGTGCATTTATGAATCTGGAAAACTTAAAAAACTTCATAACTTGATTAAAAAAATTTGAATACCATTATATTTATATCTACTCACCAAATGAATATCAACATTTCACAAAAATATTATTTAGTAGAAAAATGGATGGAAGTTATTTTTGTGTTTATATATTTTTTTTTTGGACGATACAATGAGATGTGTTTTTAAAGAAATTTCCTGATATCATGTTTTCATTTAATTATTTCTTGAGTATCAAAGACTAATTAAATAAATAGATAACTTAGTGAAGAAATATACAGTCAAAGGTCTGCTAACAAGATATTTTTATACATATGTTTTCATATTTACTTAAAACAAAATATAGATAATGTTTTTATGTAACTTTCGGCTTAGAATTTAAAAACTTAAGTTTTGAAAAAGACTTTTATGTATATTATAATTTCTTCTATTTAGATTATACGTTTGAAAGAAATATTGAAAATAATATTGATTTTATTTTTTTGATGATTTTAATATTCGAGTATTAGAAAGAAAGAAAAAACAAATCATGAATTTGGTGGGCATTTGACCATATATAATTAGAAATTAAATATTTTTCATTTTACTAGAATTTTTTGAAATTAGAGTTGTGTTTTGTCATATTTTTTTCACAAATGAAACAAAATAACATTTTATTTGAAAATCTAAACATGGAGGTTTAATTTGAATTTTTCATAGTCAAAATTAATTTTTAAATAAAGTAAATATTATTTCAGAAAAAAAGATGGGTGATATAGTTTATTTCTCTGCGCTTTTCCGTGCGAAGCGCGATAAGTTCACTAGTAGAATAAATAAGCATAACGGCATGCTATTCCTACTACACCTATAGTATTGTTTTATTATGATAAAAATCATAATTAATAATTGTGAAATTAGGTATTAGGCCTAACTTAGGCGGCAATTGCCTAATCCTCATAAAGAGTTCATCCATTTTATTGACAATTTTTTGATTATTTTTTGGGGGAGCCCCAACATTGGGTGGGATGGGCTAATACCATGTGAAATTAGGTTTTAGATTTAACTCACATTCCAAAAGCTAGCTCAAATAGAAGAGAATTGTCCAAGCCTTATAAGGAGTCCACTTATCTCATTAACCACCAATGTGAGACTTTAATCATTCTTTAACAATAATCAATCTCTTGCACGACGATGAAAAATGATTTATACATTCTCTTAAACTCCTCTCACACTATACACAAATAAGGGTAAAGCTGAAATTTTAGTTACAAGTTGGCTAGATTAAAGTTTTTGAGTTAAACGGAAAATTACATGACTAAGTAAACACATACTAATTAATTATTTAATATAGCTATAATTTGGAGAAATTACTTTTTGCTATTGACATATAACCATATGCATGCGAGCCATGCATGTCCAAAATTTGTATAATTCAGCTGCTAATTGTTTAAATCCAGAATTTGTATATGTTTACCTTAGCTTGTATATTATTATCTTGTCAATACATTTTATTTGTATAAGTTATGAAAATATCCAAAATGTATAAATACATAATTTATATATATTTTTTCTGTTTGTATATTCACAAACAAATTATATAAATGGTAATATATATAGCAAACGAAATTATAGTGATGAAGCGTAATTAGACAAACTATAGCTAAGGAGACTTATTAATTAATTTATTTTTTATGGAATTTCCTCAATATTATATGTGTTAAAGATATCAATTGTATTTTTAAAATACAATTTGATATTATCCTTTTTATTTTTCCCTCAAAAGGGGAAAAAAAAGAAAAGAAAAAAGAAACCGGTAATATGATCTTTCCGGAAACACCCACGTCAGTCAACTTGATCATCAACCGTCCATCACACATCCCTATGCAAAAGATCATATCCTACTCCACGTGTAACAATAATACTGCTTTATCTCATTTCAGTGGGTCCCCCTACCTACTAGTAGTATTTTTCAATAAGGAAGTAATTTCCGTTTTTATCCTTCAACAAATTATTACTAATTGAATTTCATTTTGGTCCTTTGTGAACTTTGCGAAGCATATTTAATCTTGAAATCATGAAAATGCATACTGTATTTTTTATCTACATAAATAAAGATTGTATGTTTTTTGTCTTTAGAATTCAAATATTAAGTAATAATACATGGACAATAAATTATCCAATAATTAAGAGCCCGTTAAGTTTTTAGAAAAGTATTAAAAAAAACTCTTAAATTTGTTGCAAATTATTAGTTTCGTTTTCGAGCTATTCACATTTTTTTAAATACACCTCTCTACTTGACTAACTAAACTTAGATACGTCCTAATCTGCCACATGATATAATAATTGGTCTCAAACTCTTGTAGGAGCATAAAATTCTTAATAAAAAATTAAAAGAAGTGTTGAAAACACTCCTAAACTTGACGAGAATTTAGGAATGTATTTCAATCACGTTGCAAGATCGAAAACATATTTAAGTTCAATTAGTCAAGTAAATGAATGCTTTTAAAGTTATCAATAATTCAAAGATTAAATTAATAATTCACGCCAAATTTATAAGTGTTTTCAATAATACTTAAAAAAGTTTTTGAATATGTAGAAGCAAAAAGAATAAACATGCAAAAGCAGGACTAAAAGAGAATATTTTCTAAATCTAATGGTTCAAAGTTCAAACTACAAATGGAAAGATTTAAGGAATTATCGAAAAGGGCAAAATAGTAAAAGAAGTGGTTGAAATTGCTACAGCCCCACGTTAATTGAATGATCCGTAATCAAATAATTTGAAAAGGGTAAGATTTTAAATTTGGGATTTTTGGTCCTTTGAATTTTGGGGAAAGGGGAAATGGGTAGGGCCTTTGTGTATGTAATATTGGGAGGAGGAGTTGCTGCTGGTTATGCAGCTCATGAATTTGTTAAACGAGGTGTCTCTCATGGCGAACTATGCATCATCTCTGAAGAACCTGTAAATATTACTTCTCTTATATTACTTTCTTCGTTTTTGACTCTTAAAATTGGTTACTTTTTTCCTTCTTCGAGCTCAGTTTCAGCTTTAATTTATGGGTTTTTGTCTTTCTTAATCTGTGTATTGCTCCTTATTTCTTATAATGCTGTAAATGTTCAATTTTGCGAATTTTTATGCGTGTAATCCAATTTGAGTAGGTTTTCTTCTTATCTGAGCTGAATTTGGGGTTTTGTGATGACTTTTCGAGACTAGATTAAATTTTAATTTTTAATCACATTGGAACTGTAGCTTCTAGAAAGTTTTAGGAGGAATGTAGTGCTACTTGATTTGCTAGGATGAATCCCAAAAATCTGTTCTGATTCCAATAACAGTGTCACATGATAGAAATGCTAACAATTTGTAGATCTGCTATTGAGTTTTTAGTGCATACCATCTACTTGAAGCGCTGCTGGAATGGTTATTTCCTTTTACTGTTCCTCCCTCTCCTCATTCATTTTCTAGGAGGCAAAAAGATGCATAAACTTAGCAATTTATCTATCTTGATCCAATTTAATGTCATTAGAAATAATAAAGATCATAGCTTCGAGTGATCCGCCCCTTTTATCTATCTTGATATTTTACCTTCCTAGAGTTAAAACTAATGTCTATAACTGTTAGCTTCCGTAAATCGAGCTACATCAATGGCGGAAACATTCAACAGGGTAGCTCAGAGAAAAGAAGGGGATCAGATATTTTCATTCAATTGAATTAGGATCAGTACAATACAGTATTTATACACTAATTGCTATATCTAAAATCATGTCCAGCTCATGTATTAGTTAGTTGTTAATCTAACTGAATCCACCAACTAACTAACAGTAACACCCACTCATCAACTATCCAACAGACTCTCAATAATAACAAACTAAGACCCAGAATTCGTCAGATGCTTCCTTATGGAGACAATCATTTATTGGATGGTAACACATGATGGCTCTCTCATGTTGGAGCTTCCTGAAGTTTCCTACCTCATCTTCTAAACTTGTGCTGTTCTTTTCAGGTTGCTCCTTATGAACGACCGGCATTAAGCAAGGGTTATTTACTACCAGAAGGTATCTCCCTGTTCAGATTTTTGTCTTAGACATCTTCCAAGTGGATGTTAATGCTTTCTTTAGATTTAAAGATAAGTTTTGTTGTGCATTGTAATTTTGGGGAAACATCCTACAAGCATTAATGGTGGAATCTTCCCTGGCTCTAATTACAGTCACTTAACAAGAGTTATCTGGATGAGTGTTTCTTCTTTTCTCTCCTATGTTCATTTTTTTTTTTTACTTTTTGAGATTTTATTCTATGCAGATCCTGCACGTCTGCCTGCTTTTCATTGTTGTGTTGGTTCAAATGAGGAAAGGTTGACGCCGAAGTGGTACAAGGAAAACGGTAATTTTTTAATATCTTTTGCTTTCATAGGCCATAGCCTTTAAATATTTTAGCAGGCATCATTGTAATTCATCAATTTTCATTTATGGTTGTCATAGATATATTTAGAATTGTCCAAAGTGAGCATTGCAGTTACCGACTGCCTTGAACTTATAAAGGTTATTGAATTACTTGCATAGAGGTAGAGCTATAAAAATTAGAATCACTCTGTGTTATTCTATTGTAGCTAATGTCGCAGCATCATTTTGTTGTTGACACTTGACATTTGCTTAAGGAATTGGAATCCCCAGAATTAATCACATATACTTGACGACATGCCCATACAACTCATTTAAAAAATGTCTGATTACAAATTAAGAGCTTAACTGGACTGTTCCAACAAGTTTAATTCATCAAATATGGATGTCTTCAGAGCCAAGTTTGATGTTTGTCTCACCTTTTGTAGGACTACCTATTGAGAGGATAGTTGTTTCATAAAAGAAGAAAAAGGATTAGGCTTTTCATTCAGAAGGTCATCTTTGCTTGACGTAGTAGAAACCTTGTTTATATAGGAAGACCATGAACTATTTCCTGATATTTAATATCTGCTTAAGTTTCATGTTTAGCCAACATTTTGAAAGATTAGAATCAGGGGAAAAGATTTTGAGAGTGAATATTCTTGTTTTTCTTGGGCTGTAATTAGCTGCAGCAATACTGGTTTTTGAATCACTTAAAATGAAGTTCACCATAAACATCATAAGTTTTTGAAATTAATCTCTTTTCATGGAATGCACTAGCTGGGAACGGCAACGAAAAAAGGCTGCTGGTAACTGGCATCAGTGATTAGAATATGTTATTATGTTGAGCTATTTCTTTTAGTTCTAGTTACTTTTTAGTGCAAAGAATGAGGCATTTAATATCTTTCCTAGGATATTGGTAAGTCATTGATTGTTCTATTGCCTCTAGGCATTGAGCTGGTCCTTGGAACTCGTGTAAAATCAGCTGATGTGAGACGGAAGACATTGTTGACTGCAACTGGTGAAACCATAACCTACAAGATTCTCATAGTGGCAACTGGTGCTCGGGTATCTAATTTATCTTTGGACTCTTCTGCTGTAGCACCATATTTTGTTACATTTTTTATGCATCAAGACATTAGAGTAGTGTCCTCTTCTGATGGATTGAATAAGCTGGGGCGAATGCAACTTCAAGTTACTGGGTTCGGATCCAGTACTTTTGACGCGGAACATAAAGTTATTTGCAACAAATTGTAGATGTGAACCCATAACTTCAAAAATATAATGAGTTCAATGCTAAGAACCCTTAGGGTTCTACCTTTAAGGTTCTTAGCAAAAAACAACATACCCAATGTAATTTTATAAGTAGGGTCTGTGGAGGGTAAAGTGTACACAAATCTTACCCTTGCCTCTTTATCTTTACAAGGTAGGGATAGGGGTAAAGTATGCGTACAACCTACCCTCCCCAGACCCCACTTGTGGGATTACAGTGGGTATATTGCTGTTTGTTGAGAACCTTAAAGGTACAGCCCATCCTGGATCCGCCTCTGTTAATAAGGTCCAGATACTTGCTTTAAGTGATTTCCCAGAGAAGTCAGTGGATACTGAAATAGAATTCTGCTGTACCAGCTAAGAAAGAAAATGAAAATTCTGTTGTTTCACAATACCTTAGCTTCTTCATAATATTGTGCATGTGATTTTTATAGTTAGTTTATATCAGTGAATATATTACTTGGTTTCTCTCCATAGGGACCGTGAAAATAATGTTAAGAATTAGTTTATCTCAAAAAAATAAAATGTTAAGAACTAGTAGCATAAAAATTGCCAATACAATCATTTTGATATGTATCCTGCAGAAACTAGGTGTCAAACTTGTTAGCATAGATGTTAGGCTTCATGGACATTCAGATGAGTAGAGTTCATTTAGTTCAGTATTGGAAGTTTGAAACAGAATTGGATTAATGAGTGTGCCTCTGAGGGTTCATGCCGAAGGCTTTATTTGGTATGGACAAAGTTAAATCTCAAAGACCAAGCTCCCTAGTGGGCAATGAAATTAGAAATTTATAAAGGCTTTGACTTTTGGTTGGCATGTTTTGTTAGGCTTTGAAGCTTGAAGAGTTTGGAGTGAGTGGCTCAGATGCTGAGAGTGTATGTTATTTACGAGATTTGGCTGATGCAAACAGGCTGGTTAATGTGATGCAATCCAGCGGTGGTGGCAATGCTGTTGTAATTGGTGGTGGCTACATAGGAATGGAATGTGCTGCTTCTTTGGTTATCGGCAAAATAAATGTCACCATGGTCTTTCCAGAAGCACACTGTAGTAAGTATTCTTTTGTAATGATGGAAAACTTCCGTTTCTTTTTTTGACTTGAGTTTCTTTAGGTTGCTTGTAAATTATATTCTTTTGTGAAGTTGGAGAACTTTCTTTTCTGTTTCTTACTCGAGTTTCTTTAGATTGCTTGTAAATTATATCAAAAGTAAAAACTGTGTTTTCCCCTCTCTGGAGAATAATGCATTAGGATAACTTTAGTAGTTGCATTTCCTCCAGAAAATACAAAAAGCTATCTGAAATCTAGCACATGCCTTACTCTCCAAACCATGCTATTAGTAGAGAAAAACAGTGATCACAGTAATCAACAAATGCTTTAAAGATATGAAAATTGATTAGAATGGGGGACTTCCGCCCACATATTTCCTCGAAACATGAAATCAGAAATTGAAAGCTTATGTATGAGAAAAACTAATTTGTTTCTTAATTCTTAAAACCCAAAGTCCAAGAGTTAGTTACAGTTATAAACCATAAATGTACTAATCTATCTTAAGTTCATCAGAAGACTAACCTGTTGTTTTTTCTAATGTTTATATAAAGCATTTAATTTTCTTTCCTTTTCTTTTGTTGTTAGTGGCCCGCCTATTTACTGCTAAAATTGCAAGTTTCTACGAAGAATTTTACCGGTCAAAAGGAGTTAAGTTTGTGAAAGGAACGGTATTGACATCATTTGATTTTGACTCCAATGATAAGGTAAAGCCTGTTGCTTGCTTCACTTAGGCGGCGTTTGCTTGATAGCTTTTCGCAGAAGTGTTCATTTGAACTGCTTTTTCATTTACCTCTTTTTGAACATTTCCAACCTCAATTTGACTAGTTACTTTGTTAGTGCAAACTCAGTTTATTAGTTTCTGAAAAAAGCTTCTTCTTTTTTAAAATCCTTTTCTGTTTGAATAAGAAAAGGTTTACTTTTACTAAAGAGTGAAGATTTTTGAACTCCGTTTAACAAGTCACTTTGTTAAGCTGGAACTAACATTAATCAACTGTTGCATTTCACAATTTTACACATCACTGAAGTCATACTGGACATGATGCTTGAATGCGGGGACTTTTTATGTAGATGACTGCAGTGAATCTGAGAGATGGAACCAAACTACCTGCCGACATGGTCATAGTAGGCATTGGAATTAGACCAAATACCAGCCTCTTTGAAGGGCAGCTTACTCTTGAGAAAGGAGGGATAAAAGTCAATGGCCAAATGCAGTCAAGCAACAGCTCAGTCTATGCTGTTGGGGATGTTGCAACTTTTCCTGTTAAAATTTTCAGTGAAACACGGAGACTTGAACACGTTGATTCTGCAAGGAAGTCAGCAAGGCATGCAGTTGCTGCAATCATGGAACCAGAGAAAACAACGGAGTTTGACTACTTGCCATTCTTCTACTCCAGAGTCTTCACACTCTCTTGGCAGTTCTATGGTGACAGTACTGGTGATGTAGTCCATTTTGGGGATTTCTTGGGGAATAGCTTTGGTGCATACTGGGTGAACAAAGGTCACGTCGTTGGGTCTTTTCTAGAGGGTGGAACCAAAGAGGAGTATGCGGCTATTGCAAAGATCACAAGGCTCAAACCATCAATTGAGGACTTGTCTGATCTCGAAACACAGGGTTTAGGATTTGCATTGACATTGAGTGATAAACCAGAGCCATCGGAGGCTGTTGTTGTCGGCAGTGGTTCGGGTTCCACTCTTGCAACAGAGAAACCTTTACATGTTTGGCATGCAACAGCTGGAGTCATTTTGGCTGCTTCAATTGCTGCCTTTGCATACTGGTATGGTAGGAGGCGTAGAAGGTGGTAAATGTTTTGTCCAAGAAGCATTTCCCCACGGAAGAATACACGTCGATTCCTGCTGTGTTGTATGATTTTAGCATAGAGAATTTGAAATACTTGGCCTGAAAATGGCTGCAATCTTACAAACATGTATTCTGTCTTTACAGTATATATCAATACACATTATCCTCAATTCCTCAACATGCTCTCTTTATGTTCAGATTGCTTATGTTTTGACACTAGTACATATTAATAGGAGGAAAATACAACTTTAAAACGACTAGGAAGAAAATCAATGCTATTGGTAGATGCTCTTGAAGAATTGGAGCCTAGGAAAAAATAGTTCTGTGAGATATCTGAGATTATAATCCTGAATCCATCAAGTAAACGACTCCAAAATGGTACATTCACCAGTTTAATTTAAGCATAATACATAAATGTGTTATTTAACTTGGTTTTAGCAGACATCTATGCTTTTCAACTTTGGATGCACACAAATAGATATTTGAACTTGTATAAAGTTGAACAACTAGACATATATGTCTGACATGTTGTTCTACGTGACAATTCATGTCTTACGTGTATTATACACGTAGAACACATGTGTCTACTTGTTTAACTTTATACGAGTTTGAGTGTCTACTTGTGCATACCTAAAGTTGAAGGACGTAAATGTCTACTACAACTAAGTTAAATGACATATTCAGATATTATCCCTTTAATTTCATAATGTTTTAGACTTTAAAGTACACGAATTCCAAAGCAGGGCATTTGGTCTAGTGGTATGATTCTCGCTTTGGGTGCGAGAGGTCCCGAGTTCGATTCTCGGAATGCCCCCGCTCTTTTTTCATGAATAATTTTTTTTTTCTTGCGTTAGAAAAAATAGAAATAAATTGTAGTAACTGGTTTACATATCTGAGTTTTTTTTTTTTTTAGAATTGTTTTGTTCTCAATTATTAGTATTGTATATTGCATTTTTATTTAATCGACATTTTAAAATCAGTATTAGTAAGGTTTATATAATCTAAAATAGTATTATTAGCGATATCAGAATTCAGAATCCAAAATATAGATTTAATTCCTTTTTTGAAAGATTATCATTTTCTCTTGTATATTTATTCAATAAATAATAAATTAACCAAAAGGGAGAAAAAAAAACAGGGAACTATATATGACCTTATCAACACAATTTTTCAATCCCCTTATCCTATTTTTTCTATCTCCCTCTTTCACTCTCTTCTCCCCTCCTCAATTTCTCTTTAGCTCTGCTACAATGGCTTCCACATTATCCACAATTGCCCTTCGTTCTCCCTCTCCTCTTTCTCAATCAACCGTAAGCTCCACGCACGCTTCAATTTCATTCCCTACCAAAACCCTAGAACTCCCCATTCGCACTCCCAAACTCCACCACCGCCGAGCCACTTTCGTCCGCCCTCTCGCCGCCGTCGAAGCACCGGAGAAGGTAGTCCAGCTCGGAGATGAAATCTCCAACTTAACCCTCGCCGATGCCCAGAAACTCGTAGAGTACCTTCAGGATAAGCTTGGAGTTTCAGCCGCATCCTTCGCTCCCGCTGCCGTCGTCGCTGCCCCTGGTGGCGCAGCCGCAGATGCTCCACCTGTGGTTGAGGAGAAGACGGAATTTGATGTAGTCATCGATGAAGTACCGAGTAATGCTAGAATTGCGACTATTAAGGCTGTTAGGGCTTTAACAAGTTTGGCTTTGAAAGAGGCGAAGGAATTGATTGAAGGATTGCCTAAGAAATTTAAGGAGGGTGTTTCCAAGGATGAGGCTGAAGATGCTAAGAAACAGCTTGAAGAAGCTGGTGCTAAAGTTTCTATTGCTTAAATAAATTTGTGGTAAATGTTCAATCTTATTTGTATTTTCGCAAGAGAATTCAGTTGTTAGATATACTTGTACCCAATTTTCTAAAATCAAGTTTATTCAGCCCTCTTTGCTTATGGTTCTGCATCATTTGTGAGATTGTTCCAGTTTTTGATTGTTTGTGTTTCTGGTGCCTACTATCCAACTCAAATGCTCCCACAAATCCTAATTTGGGGTGTGTGGATCCTTGAAGGTCCGACTTTCGTCACGGCAGGCTTATACCATTATGCTCACGAGCAGAATCTTAAGCTTGAACCTAACCTGGCACACCAGTGTTGAATGTTAATCATGATTACTATTTTGTTGAACCTATGCTTGAATTTGGTTCCAATCTCAAGAATATGCAACTCCACTATATTATACTAGGAGTTAAATTGTCTCATTTTGGTTACTGGTTGTGAAAATAAGCTGATTCGGTGAAATGCAATCAATTGTCTATATTGCAAAGATCACAATGCTCAAACCAGCAATTGAGGGCTTGGATTTTGCATTGACATTGAGTCGTAAATCACAGTCACCAGAGGCTGTTGTTGTCAGCAGTGGTTCAGCTTCCAGTCTTGTACATGTGTGGCTGCATCAATTGACGCCTTTGCATACTATATTGTTCAAGAAGCATTTCCCATGTAAGATCTTTACACGTCTTTTCTAGCTGTGATATATGATTTTGGCTTAGTTAATTCGGAATACTTAGCCTGAAAATGGATTTCCCCGTCTTACAAATATGTGTCGTCTTTAGTCTACATGTCAGGCATTTTGAATGATACATCTCATACTTAAAAGGTAAATTCTAGTTTGAAGTGAATAGCACTTAAATGTGTTGGAACTAATTTGGCCACAAATATATTTGGAAAAGAACTTGGGAAACTTAACCCAAAAATGACATATTTGGGAATTTTTAGCCAAACGCTAGCTATGTGAATAGCAATATCATCTGCAAATAGAAGATTTTAAATTCCATTTCCTTTTCTCTACTAAAAAATAACGGGTGGACTAACTTTGGTAAAAGACTAAAGATGAGAAAAGGGTCAAATGCCCCTCAAGCTTTAGCCATATTTCCAACTATACACTTAACCTTTGCGGGGGTCCTATTACCCCCTGAACCTTTTTTTTCTAATATTAGTTCACCCTCAGACGCTGATGTGTCCACATACGTGAACTCACCTCCGTGAGGCGTGTAAGAACGTAATAAAATGTCCATGTGGAGTCCAAATAAGCCTCCCAACAGTAAATTTACTCTTTATTTAACCATACATTTATTTTTTATTCTTTTCCCAATTCATTTATCTCCATCTATTTTGTTCTTGAACAAAAGCTCTCTTCTTTGTTCTTCATCCACCATTTTCAAAGCTTGAATTTAGTTGTTGTATCTTCTCCAACTAAGATTGAATTTAGGATTTGCAATTTTCTCGAATTTCATATTGAACAATCGAAATCTTCCCCAATTCAATAGCTTGATTTTATTTTTTTCACTTTGTGTTATTAGGGTTAGTAAGTAAAGATTTAACCTTTTCTCAGAAGAAATAGTAAGTAAGCTTTTCGAGCAACGTCAGTAAAGGAAGATCGTAGAGAAAAGGAAGAAGAACTAGAGATTAGATTAGAAAGAAGATCGTAGAGATTAGATTAGGAAGAAGAATGAGGGTCAATTAGGTTCATAAAAGGTAAAGGTAAAGTTTTGTGACACGTGTCAATTTGTGAGTCGTGTAAATTCATGAGGTCCACTAATATATACGTGGACAGCGCGTGTATAGAAACATTTTTTATAAATCTGGTTTATGTGGACACATCAGCGTCTGAGGGTGAACTAATATTTAAAAAAAAAAGGTTCAAGGGGTAATAGAACCCCGCAAAAGTTAAGTGTGTAGTTGGAAATATGGCTAAAGCTTTAGGGGGGATTTGGCCCTTTTCTCACTAAAGATCGTAGTGAGGAGGGGATTAAGGATAGGAATTTATGTCATTTGATCCAACAAGATTGGCTGTGCTTTTCTTGTCTTTTTACATCCTCGTTTCATTAGAAAATCATGAAGGCTTTACACTTTTTATTTGGAAATATATAGAACTATAAGTACACGGATATCGAAGCAGGGCATTTGGTCTAGTGGTATGATTCTCGCTTTGGGTGCGAGAGGTCCCGAGTTCGATTCTCGGAATGCCCCCTTTTTTTGTTTTTTTTGTTCAAAAAAGATACTTCTCCGTTGTCATTTTTGAAAAATTAAGAAATGACAAAAAAAATTCCTACTATACCCTTAATTTATCTGTCCAATAATAGTTGTTCACTATACTGTGGGTAATCTTCTTTCGGCATCTACCAAGCCCACCCGCCCGACTAAAATTAATTGGTCAAATAATATAAAATGGAGAGAGTATTAATTATTAATACTACATTCGTTCACTTTTAATTGTCATGCTGTGTTTTTCGAAAGTTAATTTGACTAATTTTCAAAGTTAAATCAGATTATATTAGTTCGATATTTTTGAATAAAAAATTTAGATATTCAAAAACTATACGAAAAGTACTATAAATAGCAATTTTTTGCATATCAATTTTATATCGTAAAATATTAGTCAAAGTTCTTATAATTTTGACTCTAAAAAAGAAAATTATAACATTTAAAAGTGGACGGAGGAAATATATAATATTTAAAAAGGGTAAATAAGAAAGAAAAAATCTCGCAAATCCATATTCTTGTAGAATTTGTTGGAAGGTTGGATATTGAAAAGAAATTATTACTACTCTCTAAGTTGTGAAAATGAAATAGTAATATTGGTTATTATCTGTTCCTAATTATTTGTTCATTTTTGAATTAATATATCTATTAAGAAAATAATTATTGATATAATGAGTTTATTATTTATTCATTTTAATCCTAATAATTACTATGAAGTAGATGAATTAAAAATTTAAGATTTTTCAAGAAAGTTCTATTTTTTTATAAACTTAATTAATTGAGGATATACTTAGATAATATGTAATTCGGATACATTAAAAACTAATATGTATCTCGGATACATTATAAAATAATTTAGAATCTAAACAAACACTTAGATTTGAATAATGTATTCGAGCTAGTTTTTAATGTATCCGATTTGTTTTACTTTTTCAGGAATTAATGTAATTACAAACTAAATAGGGATAGATTGTATTTCATATTAAAACTATGTGATTCCTAAAATTTATACAAAACCTCTAAAAGCCCTTATTTCTCTCCTAATTCAAAATTATTTTATAAAGTATCCGAGCTAGTTTTTAATATATCTAAGCTACATATTATGTATCCGGTTTATTTTACTTTTTCAGGGATTAATATAATTACAAACTAAATAGGAATATATTATAATTTCATATTAAAACTATTGTGATTCCTAAAATTTATACTTACTAAAAACACTTGAAATAAGTTTATCCGGCCTCACTAAATTTCTTTTTCTCCAATAAAATTTCAATAATAATGGACTAAAATTAAAATTAAAAATGAGACGCTATATATAACCTTATCAACACAATTTTCAATCCCCCTTATCCTATTTTTTCTTGTTCCCTCTTCTTTCACTCCCTTCTCCTCAATTCCTCTTTAGCTCTGCTACAATGGCTTCCACATTATCCACAATTACCCTTCGTTCTCCCTCTCCTATTTCTCCAGCAACCGCAAGCTCCACGTACGCATCAATTTCCTTCCCTACCAAAACCCTAGAACTCCCCATTGGCTCTCCCAAACTCCACCACCGCCGAGCCACTTTCGTCCGCCCTCTCGCCGCCGTCGAAGCACCGGAGAAGGTAGTACAGCTCGGAGATGAAATCTCCACTCTAACTCTCGCTGATGCGCAGAAACTCGTTGAGTACCTTCAGGATAAGCTTGGTGTTTCGGCCGCATCCTTCGCTCCTGCTGCGGTCGTCGCCGCTCCTGGTGGCGCAGCCGCAGATGCTCCAGCTGTGGTTGAAGAGAAGACGGAATTTGACGTAGTCATCGATGAAGTGCCGAGTAATGCTAGAATTGCGACTATTAAGGCTGTTAGGGCTTTAACAAGTTTGGCTTTGAAAGAAGCTAAGGAATTGATTGAAGGATTGCCTAAGAAATTTAAGGAGGGTGTTTCCAAGGATGAGGCTGAAGATGCTAAGAAACAGCTAGAAGAAGCTGGTGCTAAAGTTTCTATTGCTTAAATGAGTTTACGGTAAATGTTCATTCTTATTTGGTTTTGATTATCTGGGCAAATTACTGTAAGTTTTTTGTGTTTTTGTAAGAGAATTCAGTTGTTAGATAGTTGTACCCAATTTTCTAAAATCAAGATTATTCACCCCTTTTTGCTTATGGTTCTGCATCATTTTGTGATGGTATCGTATGTTTCAGTTTCTTTTGATGCAAAACTAGTATTTAAGACATGGCTAGGTGATTGTGCTGGTAAAAGTAAGTATGTACTCAATGAAATAGTCAATGTGCACGCTAGTCTGCTCAAAGTAGCACTAGGCTAGTAACTTATATCACTTGTGTCGATTTCCTCAAGTTTGTATGAGTTGTAATAGTAGTTGCAAAATCTCTTGTCCCAAATTGACTTAAGCCATCCCTTTGCCATCTTAGAACACCTCCAACAGAGGGCAAATAATCAATTTTGAATGAATTTGTTGGAGAACGCCCTCAGCCTCCCTTGCATTACACACAAAAGCTACTTCTTTGGCTATGTAATCACAGTGTCTACTCTTGGTTTCAAATGTCGTCTGGTTTCTCTCCATCCACAGAGCATGAATGCTTTTAGCATGTAATAATCTGTTTAGTTTAGCACTTTGATACTTGCTTTTGGAGTTCTTGATTGCTCAATCTAAGTGCTGCAAACATTGTGTTAGCAATGAAATCTGGTCTATTGATCCAAGATAAGAGCCTCTTCCAAGAAGGCTCTAGCAAATTACAGAAGATAAAGATGTTCTCTATTTTTCAAGTGTGTTTGACAGAATTTATACATTGTATCCACATACAATCTCCATTTAGACAACCTATCTGTAGTAGGTAGCCTGTGTTTCAGAACTAAATTAACATGTTTGGCAACACATTAGGATGTGCTTTCCTTGTATTTATGAGATTATTGAAAAAAAAGGGACCAGTTTCAGGGATATTTGGTCGTGAAAATTGCGAGTATATGAAAAAAGTGATTTTTGTTTTCAAAGTGAAAATAATATTTGAATAATTGGGTTGTTTTAAAATTTTTGTGAGGATAGCTTCTTTTTTTTTTATGTTTTTCAAATTCTTGAAAATTTCGGAATTCAACTTCTCAAGTTCTTGCAACTAGAAATCAGAAGGGCCCACTTGATATCAAATTACTTACCAACGGAGAAAGTATACACATTTCTTATGCACTGTTTCTATTGAATGCAGCTCCTGGAATCATTCTTTCATTGATAAACACTTCTAATTTATCAATACATATTTGTTGCATTATAGTTTCATTATATGAGATGCTTAGGAGTGGTTTGCTAGAGTGTATAAAAATAATGCTTTATAGAGTGTATTGACAATGCTTGCATTAGTTATGCATAAATTATTTATTATGCATTGTTTGGTTTGGTCTATTAAAAATAGCATGCATTGTACAAAAATATTTATTTACAAAAATATCCTCCACAATTATGGTGAAAAAGATGTAAAGGGGATTTTGAGGGGTAATTGTGTCTTTAAAATGCTAATGCATGTATTAAATCCCTTTGCATTACTAATATCCAGAAATCCATGGTATTAGTAATACACTCCTCAATACACAATAGAGTGTACATATAACTAATAGCATAGTGCACCAAACAAGGTACTTCTAATATATAAAGCTAATGCATGTATTAATTTAGCTAATACACTCTACCAAACAAAAGGCTTTGGTTTTGGAATATAGGAAATTTATTTGTTGGTAAATGAATTGAACCAATAAAAAAGTCAACTTGAAATTTTTTATATGATCAGCGTAAATATGTTCCTTATATTTCTTCTTTTAATTTCATGAGTGTCACACCCCTTTTCGCGCACAGCGGCGGAAGGGTTTTTCCAATTTAAGTAACGTTATTGATTAAGTGATTATTTTATTATTTCAGAGTCGCCACTTGAAATTGAGTTATGGTGTTCCAAGTCACCTTTTGTTTAATCCCTAATCAAAAGGAAATGACTCTTTATATGGTCTGCGAACTAGAAATTCGGGTAAGGAATTCTGTTGACCGAGGGGAAGGTATTAGGCATCCCTCGAGTCCCGTGGTTCTACCACGGTCGCTTTTATTGACTTCTACCTACTTTAAATCCTTTGTGGACATATTATTTTCAGGCCATGACTTGTTTGCATTTTTATTGTTGAACTTTTATTTGGTCTCAAATCGGATGCATAACTGCATTCTCGACCTTTGACATATAAATAGCTTATGAGCATAATTGTTTTCTTCTCTCGAGTGCATCACCTAATTTTATCTATAAATAATCTTATTTTTAAATTAATGAAAGTTATTATATTTTGGACAAGGTGCGTCACCGCATCCTTGAGTTTTTTTTTTCAATGTCTCAAAAA
>NW_006238930.1:2973269-2998773 GCF_000226075.1 Solanum tuberosum | reverse complement strand
GAAATGACGGGAATACCCTTGGTAGTCCAAGACTTATATATATAGATAATATATAATATATAATATAATAGAAAGAAATAGAAAGTAGAAATAGAAAATATTATATAAAAGAAAGAAATATTAATTAGGCCCATGTGGCGATTTTTGATTGGTTTGGTGGTAGTTGAGGAACCACCCGGGGAATAGAATGAAGATTCAGGACAAAATTTAAGGAATGAAATGACGGGAATACCCTTGGTCGTCCAAGGGCACCACCACTTATATAGTATATTTTTGATTGGTTTGGTGGTAGTTGAGGAACCACCACTTCTATATGATGATGAGAAATGACGGGAATACCCTTGGTAGTCCAAGACTTATATATATAGTTAATATATAATATATAATATAATAGAAAGTAAATACGTAAAGTAAGAAATAGAAATATTATATAAAGAAGAAATATTAATTAGGCCCATGTGGCGATTTTTGATTGGTTTGGTGGTAGTTGAGGAACCACCACTTCTATATAATGATGATATAACACTTAACACATTCTTCATTTTAATCAAATTATGAATAAAATAGAAGTGTAAGAAAACTTATCATAATAATTACATCAAATTTCATGAATAAATTAAATAAGAAGATAAAGTAAAAGTTGAATACCGCAAAATTTTAACCGAAGCTCGATTAGAACACCCACAACTTTTATAGGTTGTTTTGTGATGGTATATGTGTTTGTGTTGATATGAAAAAAATGGGTAAAGGAAGAAAAGATGTGAATGTATGATTATTGTTTGAAAGAAGAATAAACAAAATGGAAGTGTTTTCTTTTCTTTTTTTTTCTTCTTGCTCATGTAGTATATTCTTCTTCTCTTTTTTTTTGGTTTTTGTCCGTTTTTCTTCTTCTTTTTCTTTCTGTATGTTGGTCAGTATATGTATTGTAGTGTGTTATGGAATAGGGGGAAGTAGTGAAGTGGGGTGGTGAGTGGAGTTGAGGTAGTGAGGTTGTGGGGGGTGAAGTGGGTAGGTTAAGTTATTTTTTTTTATGTTTTCTATAAAATATATATAAATTGTAATAATGATAATAATAATAATAATAATAATAATAATAATAACTTACCACAAAATATGATTATGTTTTTTTGTTGTTTTCTTATCCTTTAAAATAAAGTTACTAAAATACGATGAAAAATAAAATAAAAATAAAATATTTGATTTATATAAAAAAAGCAATATTCATGTACTAAAAATGGTGTAATACCTTAAGTTCGGTCAAAAATTACGTGTCTACAATGAGTTAAAATTAATTAATTTATATAATTTTTAGAGGTAGGCGCTTGACACCTTATACAATTGAAATCTGAGAAGTTATAAATATTTATACGGAATTTTATTTTTTTTAAATGACTTTGTATCTATAACTTAGTCATATTATATAAGACTGGTTAGTGTATTCTTCTACTGTATTTAAGTTCTTCAAATTTATAAATATTATATTAAATTGTATCAAATATTTGGTTTTAAGGATAAAACGTAGTCATTGATACTCTTCGAATAGGGCTATACAAGAAGGTTCAGAATTCAGCAACGAGATAATAGAAACCAAAACATATGCTAAAAGACCAAGGCATAGGGTTAATACAAGAATATTAATCATGAAGGTCGAAAGTTTTTTTTGGTGAATATTCTAAGCTAAGCTAAGAAGACAAAAGGACTAGTCGTTTTCTAAAGTTTTTTTGATGTCTTCTAAAATGTTTTCAGTCACAAAATTCAAACTTTCCTTCACCGTTAAATGGCTACACGTTTGGCACCGAAAAGACTAATAATTCGTAGCAAGTGCCAATGTTTTGAAACTTCACTTGAGGCTGATTGATAGGTCAGCTACAACTCAATATTGATTGTTGATCTCTACAAAAGTGTCATAAGGATGTCCAATTCTAAGGTGGGTTCTCCGGGAAAAGGTCCTATGAGTTGTCCAATCACAAAATAACTTTATATGTACAAATATTAAATCGCCTAAGATCTCAATGAGCGATCCTTGTCAATTCCGCAAAGACACAAATTATAACAAGCATTTTCTCGATCTTAATTTTACACGTGTCACAATCTGATTCGTCTTGAACAATGATCTTTCTCCTATACACAAATGGAACCCAAAAAAAAAGAGGGAAAGAGAGCGGTAAATGATGGATGATTCAAATTTCAAGGAAGATCCCCAAAAATTACCGCCTTCATCGTTGGAAGCCTTTCATTTCTCACATTACATCTCAACCGTCCAACTCTTTCTTTCATTTCTCATATTACATCTCAACCGTCCAAGTCTTTCTTTCATTTCAGAGAGTTAATGAACCGTTCTCAAATATTTTAAAGGCATCTTTCATCTCAACCGTCCAAGCTCTGTTTTGACTGATAGAAACGCAAAATAAGCGAAGTGTACGAAAATATATTTTTGTCCAAAACTCAAAAGCCAAAACTCCCTGCGGTTTCTACAAGCTCATTTACTCTCTCTCTCTCTCAACGAACAGAAGAGGCACGTCGATTTCTCCAGAAGTTTGCAAACTCTGGTCGATTTTGGTTTGTTCCCTTTCTCTGTTTATGTTTTTCATTTTTTTTTTACCTGTTATAGTTTTTGTATATATGATTTTAAGGTCTAGACCAAACCCTAGGTTTATAGAAAGGTTGAATATTTGTGGTAGTTTATCTCTGTGTTTCTGATAATGTTTTTTTTTTTTGGGACTTTTTCTGAGCTGGGGTGTTTTGATTATTTTTTTCTTGTTGCAGATTTGAATCGGTATAGAACTGAAGTGATTGAGTTTTGTAACCTTTTCTTTGGGTATGTCGAGTGACGAAAACACAGAGAAGAGC
The DNA here is from genome assembly GCF_000226075.1 of Solanum tuberosum. NCBI lineage: Eukaryota > Viridiplantae > Streptophyta > Magnoliopsida > Solanales > Solanaceae > Solanum > Solanum tuberosum. The sequence goes on along the minus strand of NW_006238930.1, from coordinate 2,995,923 downwards.
AAAAATCTAGCTGAAGCATTGGACTCTGAAACCCTAATGACTGATTCTGTACCTGGGTTGCTTGATGAGGTGCCTAGGGTTTCTGGTGATAATGGAAATGTGGATACTGGTGCTATTAGCGAGCCAGTTGTTGCTACTGAGGAGACCTCGGAAGTGGGTAATGATGCCGATGGTGATGTGGTGGAAGTTCATGGTTCACTGGATAATGTGAGTGGGGGAGAGCTTGCTAGTCAAGGGGCTGAAGCAGATCAAGGGCCTGGACATTTGGTTGAGGAAATGAACGGAGAGGAGAATGTAGCTGGTGGTTCTGATGATGAGATGGTTGATGCTGTTGATGGAGAAACTGCAGAGGATAACTCTGGGGAAGATACAATGAGTGTAAAACATGTTTATGCAGTTGGTGACTTTGTGTGGGGCAAGATTAAGAGTCATCCGTGGTGGCCAGGGCGTGTTTACGATGCTTCCGCTGCCTCAGACTTTGCTATGAAGTATAATCAAACAGGTCGATTGCTAGTGGCATACTTTGGAGATGGGTCATTTTCTTGGTGCCCCCCTTCGCAGTTGTTGCCTTTTGTTGACAACTTTGAAAAAATGTCAAAACAGAGCACTTCCAAGAGTTTCTTATATGCTGTTGAAAAGACCTTGGATGAAATTAGTGTGCTTGTGGAGTTTCAAATGACCTGCCAATGCGTCTCTGAAGAGAGTCGTACTGGCCTTTGTTGGCCATTGGCAGTGAATGCTGGAATCAAAAAGGGTGTTCAAGTGCCTGTTTCAGAAACTGTCAGTCTTTTACTTTCTCAGTTCGAACCTGCGGAAAGACTTAAAAGTCTAAAACGTAACGCACTAACCAATTCTAATTCCAATATACTTGAGTTTACTGTCTTGAAGAGTTGGCTATCTGCTTTTTATCGTGCTAAGTATGGACACCTTTTGGCTTCATATTGTGAACCCCTGCTAGTTGAAGGACTTGAGGACAAGAAGGAAGATCAAGTCATTGATGCAAATGACTTCAGTATACCCATTGAGGTTCCTATTCAGGGTCCATCAGAAGAAGAAATTCCTAATTCTGGATCTTCAAAGTTTCCTATGACTGCTTGCGACAAGATTTATCAGAAGAGGAAGCAGAAAAGTGTGGCTGAACTTATGGGAGAGAACGCCAAGCCCAAAGGTAAGAAGACAACTGAAGACGATTCTACACCTTCATCTGTAGAAACATCCGAGAAGAAAAGGAAGAAGTCTGGTGAGAAAGCTAAAGGTCACACTGGCAGCTCGAAGAGTGTTGATGAAAAAATTGGTAAGAGGGTCAGCAAGAAGTCTGGTGACAGTGACTTGGTGAAAACAAAGAAACTTAGTGTTTCAATTCCTGAGCGTGATGAACTTGGCGACCAGCAAGACATGAATGCGGGCCCTCTATCGAGGGAAAGAAAGAAGAGCAAGTATTTGTCACCTCCTTATACAAGCCCTAAGTGGAATGCAGGAAAATCAAGCTTTAAGAGAGACCTGGAAATAGAATCTCAGAAATTTTCTGATATTTCCAAGATTGGTGAGAGGATGACAAAGGCTGCTCGTCTTCTTTTGTCTTCCCCTGATGCAAATGGGAATGAGGCTTTCAAGGATGACCTTGACAAAAGTTCTCGTATCAGAAAGCGAAGCCCTAAGACTTTTGATACCATGGCTATCAATTCATCTGTGGATGAAGTACTGTCCGAGGTTCAGTCTACTGCTCTAAACCCTCTTTTATTGAGGAATGGATCTCTTGAGAAGGCCAGAGGTTTCATTTCCACTTTCAGAAACTCAGTATATTTTGATGGATCAAACTACAAGCAGTATCACCAAGTGGAAACAGGAAAGAAGAGAAAATCTGTGGGATCAAGAAATGTAATTTCCCAGAGTGATTCTAAATCACCAGACTCTGTTCCTTCAAAGAAGAGGAAGACAAATCATGCGAAATCAGAAGTTACCAAACTCAAAAAAGAATCTGGTCCTTCTAGTCAGGGAAAAGAAGATGAAGATGATGGTGGAGAAACTTCATCTGTGATTCTCTTGGTGACATTTTTAACTGGTTTTTCTTTGCCATCAGAGGATGAAATCATTCGAATATATAACAAGTTTGGAGAGCTGAATGAAGAGGAAACAAAAGTGCTATGTGATTCGAACTCTGTTCGAATTGTCTACAGGCGTGGTTCAGATGCTGCACAGGCCTTCAAAGAATCAGTAAGGCAAAGTCCTTTTGGTGCTGCTAATGTGAACTTTACGCTCAGCTATTCCTCTAAATCTGAGAGTCCACTATCCTCGCTGAAAGCTCGTAAGGGGAAGTCACAGGTACAACTAATCAAGCAGAAGCTGAAGGGGATGTCATCAATACTGGGTAAGTGTAAGGGTAAGATTACAAGCGAGGAGAAATCAGAGTTGGAGAATGAGATAAAAGGTTTGCTGGAGAAGGTAAGTGCAGTGATTTCAACGAACCCATAGGGGATCCCTGAAGCTGGTTGCTTCAACTTGATGTGTTCTCCTTTTGTTGATAGTGTTAGTATATTGTCCAGCTTATGTTGATTAGGATACTGAGTGCACTTGTATTAGGTTCATGTATGAAGTAGGAGCATAGGATGCTAGCTCTGTACAATTGATTTGCTCAAGTTACTATAAAGTTGCAATTACTTTGATTAGTTTGGTGTTAGAGTTAGCTGAATCTGCAGCCATCCCATCACCAACCAAAACTAAAAGGGAAGTAAAAATGCGTTTACGTTTTGCATTGATGAACATTCTTGTCATTTGTCAAAAGATCCTGAACTGCACTTATAGAGGTGGTAACTTGTATTGCTTGTTGAATGCAGGGATACACTCGTTTTCTATGTCATTTTCTGAGTCTCTTATTTGCACATTCAGAGTTAATTCATACTGATATTGGCTTGTTTATGGATACGATAGCCTTGTGAACTTGGTATTGTCACGTGACTGCAGAAGTTTAGTCTCTATATCAATGGCAGAGTGCACACATTCAATTTTTTTTAAAAAAAAATGAATCATCAGTTACCTCAGAATGTACCTTCCGGGTGGCAATGAATGTCTGTGATAAGCTGCATCTGTGCTAAGCCAAGAACAGTCTCGAAGTTCTGCTAACCATGATATCGAAGCACAGATAGGGAAGAAACGTGTTGTCCAACTAAAAGATGCTGGAGGTTCAAGCATTAAACAGTTAAGAATACATCAATTACAGTTAGTCATTTTGAGGGAGTCAAGAGTACATTCAGTAAGTTTGACATAATAATGGCTCATAATCTTTGCAAAACAGTGATTGGAGCTATAAGGCTGTAAACAAGCTATGTAACTCTTGATTTGGATATCACTCCAGTTTCCATTAAACGAGCTATCTGACATTTTAGAAAAGATTATTTCAGGATTTGCACAAAGTGAATTTTAGTAAGTTTCAAAACATGTTTGAAGAATATTTATTACTATTATTATTTCCATTTATTGAAGTTTCAGAACTATAATTGTTGTAATAATATATATTATTACCATTTCGAATTAACTACGTTATTTTCCAAAAGAATAGTGGTTATTATTTATTTTTTTCCACAATTGTTTACAAGGGAGCAAGGAAGGTTGAGTAGAACCAAAAATGAATAGAACGCTTAATATTCAATATCATGGTATTTACTATTTCGGATTAATTATGACCACTTAATTATTGGGTTGTCCTTTCAATGACATTATATATCAAGAACAAACATGAAAATACAAAGAAAAGAAGAATGATCTGGAAAATAAAAAAACAAACTTTATCCTGATAAAAACACAATTTGTTATTAGGATTCTCTTGTCTCTCCGTGCTTAAATAAAAAAACAATTTTAGCACTAATAATGTAAGAGGGCCACACGTCTGCTATAATACTATGAGTCAAGATTTGTTATTATATTGATTGATTGGGTTGGTAGCTAGGTGCAATCCATTGCCAATAGATTTACAAGTTTTAATTATATTGATTGCAAATTCTGTAGAGATAATGTTGCAATATGATATCTATTCGACATTTTATTGTTGTCAATTACGAGTTTGGGCCACTTTTGTGGAGTTAGGTGGAAAAGGGAGGCCCTTTTGCCACATCTTCATGTGGTTCTTTTTCGAGGTTATTTGCAGTTTCTCATTCTAGTAGTAGTAGTTATTTCTTTGTAGTAACTCAACAGATTGCATATTCTTTCTTAACGAAGCAACAACATAGATCGTAGGAAGAAAACATCATATTTTATCTTGTAGTGTCCTATAACATAAACATAATCATGTTATGCAACTGTTCCATCCCCCACCCTTGGGCCCAAATGCCAATCAATTCATATCTAATTTGTTACATTAAGTTGACGCTAATATGCAAACTGGGGAATCATTAAGCAAATATGGAGAAGAAACTTCCCTTCATTTTAAAAATAGAAGTACTAGTAACTAGTATTTAAGAACAAAACAAAGACAGGTTATCTTTAAAAAGGCAAATTTATGCATATGATTTAAATAGATAGTTTTATTATACTCTATCTTTTCTGAAATAATCAAAAGAAAACTTTAGATATAAAGAACAAGGTAGCAAAATAGGACTATGATAAAAGAAAAAGAAGATACAATAAACTGTACAATTCACAAATACAAGATACAAATTGGTGGTTTTTTACAGTTGAAAACCCCAAAATATTCTAATTCTAATAATACTGATCCTGCTATATTGCTCTTTTTCCTTTTCACTGTTCATGATTCTCCCATTTCTGAACAATGCTGTAGACATTGGGATACAATGGAGTCTCAGGTTCGAGCTCTGAGAATAAAGTTGTACTTTGTATACTGGAACTTTTTAACCACGCAAATTTCAAACACGGGATCCTTGAAGAAATAAAAAAGTTACCCAGTATTACCTTGAGAAGGGATTCCAGTGTAAGAAACTCTGCCAAATCCCAAATGACCAACTTGTTCATACAAATCTAACCAAAATTGTTCTACATCAAACTTAGCACTAGTATTGTTTTTGTCTTCATCCCCAATTACAATTCCCAATGATTTCTTCAAATTTCCTGTAACGATTTCTTCATCTTTAACTGATCTTGTTGAAATTCTTCCATCTATACTGTCCAATTCATACGTAACGCAATCACGATAACTGTAACTCTTCTCCATTTCTTCCTCCTTCTTCTGATGAATCTTCTTCTTATTCTTCTTTTTCTTCTTTTTTTCCGATTTTTTACTTTTCCCCAAATATTTTCTCCCCATCATCCACGGGATCCTGAAAAACGCCAGTGCTAAAATATCAATCACAGCGCAGGGGCAGCAGCATAATGCAACGCAATCGGCTACAACTCCAGCTGTACATGACTTGCACGATTTCCCCGTACATTCAATCGGGTCGCCGTCGCCGTCGTTATCGTCGTCGACGACGGTTGCCATGTGGCGGTGGTTTTTCACGGCGGTTATTGAGCAGTTTCTTGAAGGAGTACTGGTACTACTCATCACGTTGCCAGTACTCTTGTTAGGTGCAACTGCTACCGGAGATGCAGGGTAAATATCCTCCATACTTCTTTTAGTTTCTTTCATGAAAATTACAAATATCAAATGATGATTAACAATTACTTAAAAAAAAATAAAAATGTATAGATACATAAAAGTTTTGTAAAAAAAGTAGATATATTATACACATATATTTTTATATATATGCATATAAAAATAGTATTTGAAAAGAAATTAAAAAGAGTGAAGGGAGAATCAGTTATAGGGAATTTGGTATGCTGTGAGTTTGAGAGCGTCTTTGACTCTTTTAAAGGTACCAATAAATAGTGCTCCCTCGTTTTTAACCATTTTTAAATTTCAAGACCAATGGGAGAGCCAATATTTTTTAACTTAGGAAGTTCAAAATATGAAAAATAAATAAATACAAATAAGTTGCAATTTCTACTATATATACATAAAATATTTATAATATTGCATTTAATCATGTATAAAATTTAATTTTTTGCCAAAGAGAGTTCAGATGACCCCTCTAGCCTTACCTAGTTTTTCTCATATATAGTTTAAACATGATTATAACAACAACAATAACTTATCAAGTGAAATCTCATAAAGTGGGTTTGAAACGATAGACTATATGCAGACCTTATCACTATCTCTTCAAGGTAGAAAGACTGTTTATGAAATTCAATGATTTGAAATAATGTTGATTGAAAGTTGAAATTTTGCTTGGACATGTAATTTGAATTTCTTAAATTATTTTTATCGTTAACATAAATTCTCATAACTTATGAAAACTTTTCCAACTCGTACAAAATATTATCAAATAAGTAAATCATAGCTTATAAATGTTTACGACTACATTTTATTATAAATTTTCAAATACATTTTTTTTAAATAAAAAATCACCAGTCAACAATAATAATAAACTCACTATTCTTCTTTAATATAGTCGTGTATGCTTGATCAATATAAATAACTTTTTTTATATGTCCATGTTATCAAAAAAAATATTAGTAATGAATTACTATGATACTCATTATCATTATAATAGTTAAAAGATGACTGCCGATGATGTAAAAGAGCGATACTGACATGTCTATTACCTAAAACTTAAACCTTTAAATATTCATAATTTAGGTTTGACGTAATACTTCCTTTCTTTTCTAACAACTATTTTACTGACCCTTTCCGTCATCACTAATATCTTTATACAAGTCAAATTCATAGTTTAATTATAATATCTTTAACTTTGACATGATATTTGTGATTAAATTAACTTTTCAATCATTACATTGACACTTTATTACTATCACCAAAATATATTAAGTATAAATTTCGTATCTAATCATATAGAATAAAAAATCAAAGTACCAAAAGCAAATTAGTTATTGAATAAAAAATCAAAGTACCCAAAGCAAATAATACTAGTACATATTTTTAGCCATACAATTTATATATTCTTGTGATTCCAAAGAGATGTATTTAGAACGGACAAGGTGAAAAAAAATCCCCAAAAAAAGAAATAAGGGAAAAAATTACTTCTCAGTTTGACTGCCTAAGAACTCAGTAGATAGCCATATTTTCTATGGAACATGGTGAAAAATTCATTTCACTATTACATATTTAACCACTTTGGGCAACATCTCACCCCAACCCCATTCTCCACCCACCCACCCCCACCCCCTCAAAAAAAAAAATCCTTTTTCTTTACTTTTTACTTTTTTTTTTCTAGTTTCTAGAGTGCAATGAGGAGAAAACAAATGGAATATCTTAAAAGTAGTTTAAAATGTGGCCTTAAAAAGGTGCTACTTAGTTAATTCAGGGTACTTCGGATTTGGTTGTTTTGGAGTTACTATTATCCGAGCAAGGGTAGAAGGGTCTCAATTTCACTTTACCTCATGTATTGAGACGTTGAGAGAGATATCCAAAATCGAGACCTGATGTATCGGGATGTATCCGAAATCGGAATGTGATGTATCAGGACATTTTGGGATGTATTCGAACATACACGATGTATCGAGATGTTGAGTGGTGTATCCGAAACAGAGACGCAATGTACCAGGAGTCCAGGTCGTTGATGTATCCTAAACATAGACGCAATGTATCAAAGATGTTGATGTATCCGAAACAGAGACGCAATGTATCAAGACGTTGATGTATCCGAAACTGAGACGCGATGTATCGGGACGTTGAAGGATGTATCCGAAACCGAAACGCGATATATCGAGATGTTTTGGGAATATGTATCCGAATTCCACCAAATTTAAGAATACATGTAGTATATCATTTAATCATGATGAAGTGACAAACAAACTTGTATACAAAAAAATAGATGTAAACACCTGATTTGAATAAGTTAATTTTTAGAGTGTTGTTGGTGGGGATAAAGAAAAGTTGGCACAAGAATGAAAACAAAACATAGCTTAGAAAGGGAATGTAAGAGAAGTGACAATATAGACAGAGACCCTTCAAGCAGAATCCAAGTTAGTGAAACTTGTTCATCTTCCACTGGAATTGTCGTAAATTACATTCCCCTTTTATTTCATGTCTTTCCATCCAACATAATCTTTTTTTCACAGAACTTTGATCTCTTCTTCTCTGCATTGAATTGTCAGTAGACAATACCATACTACTCCCATCACCCATCACTTCCCTTATTTGTCAAATATTATTATTAGCAATGATGGATGTTCAGCTAACACGCTCCTCGACTATTTACTAGATACTCGTTATATATTTTTCACAAACTATTGAGTAGTTTTGATTCAGGTCAAGTCGTAAAAAATAAGCCTTTAACGTTTGTTAGGGATGTGAGTACTTGGGTAATAATAACCTAAATTACATATATTTTGGATAAATTTATAAAATTTCATTATTTGATATGGTATTTATTAACGAAAGGAAGTTTGAAATATTGAAAAAAATATATACAATGATTATGTAAGCAATACAAACAAATATATACATGTCGAACTTTTAAACTTTTATGTTCTTTATAAGATATCTACGTTTTTTCCTTATAAATGATCTTATGTGTAATCAAATTATTATAAGAGGGCAAAATATTTTATTTCCTCCCTAAAATATATAGTATATATTACTACCGCTAATAATTTAATCGATATAAATCTAAACTAAGCTAAGTAGTCATTAGCAAATTATTCAAAGTCCTTCCAAAAACATACGTGGGAGAAGGTCATGCTGATAACAAAGCGTGTTTGTCTTTACTCGAGGACGTATCGGGGTAAAAGCGGCAGAATTCAGTAGCTTTAATTTATGTGTATTAAATTTGATATTATGTATATAAGTTATAACTAAATTATTAAATTGAAAATTGATAACTTTAAAATTAAAAGTCTGAATTGATAAACTTCAAATCGTATTTATCTCCAATTTTACTACTGATATCTCTATTGTACAACTCCATCTCTATGTCCTTACCACAGTAATTTTAGATCGAGGAATAACATTTTTTTTTCTTTATTTTTTTCAATATCTTACGTAGGTTAGCATTGAGTAAAAATGTTTCTTCTTCATTTCGAAACAAGTTCTGAAGTTTAATTTATATATTTGTATAATGGGTGCCTTAATTTATTGAGAAAAATTTAGAAATATAATAGACATAATAAGGCTCTATAGCGATAGTTTCAAATCATATTCTATATATAGATATAGTTTTGTTTGTTATGGAGACTGCAGTTTGTATATTTCTGTTGCGAATATACAAATATGATAAATATATATAAATTCTGTATTTATACATTTAGAAATTTTTCAGAACTCCGTTTGTATATGTCGCTTGCCAATATATAAACATGGTAATTTATTATGATTTTTTCATAAATTGTATACAAATAGCTAAGCATATAGAAAAATTCCAAATTTATATAATTAGGAGCCAAATTATACAAATTTTTAATTTATACAAATCAGGCGAATAACAAGAATTGGGAAAATCGTAGCCACGAATTACAATTTTCTTAAACTATAGCTATAGTATCTAATATAGGCTAAATATTTAATGTTCTCCGTAATTTTTCCTAATTAGTATGAGTGATTAATTAGGTCAAGATCCTCACCTAATATCACTAAATTAAATAGTATGATCACGAGGTGAGATCAGTGAATAGACATAATTAAAATACAAGAATTCTACTCCCAATGTGTAGTGTAGAGATTCCACATGTGATGTTTCCCAGATCCGACTACTTTTTTTAAAATTTATTCTTAATATTCAACATGGATCCTTAAGTCCATAAATTTCCTACTCAACAATATTTTCGGTATATATAATATATTCTCATCCAATATTTACATCAAGTTATATAAATTTATAGATAATTTAATAAAGTAAAAATATATCACTAATTAACCATAATTAAGTGCTGAATATACATGCAAAACACATTTCTTCCATCATTATATTGACGTGGTGTAAATTGTATGTGCAAATCGTTTTTTACTAGTATTTCTTAAGTGAAGGCAAAAAATGCTAAGTGATTTTTTTCTATCTATTTAAATTTCAAGTTATAGTATATAAAGTTACTCAAGCTCAATATCTATATTGAGAAGATATTTAGTAAAATTAATCAAGGTACACATGATAAATTGATATGCTCGGACACCACATTAATTATATATACTTTAAATAGATATAAGAAATTAATTTTGCAAGTCCAATTAAGTATTTGACTGTCAGTACAAAGATATAAAACGAATATTGAAGAAATCAAGATTATTAAAGTTACTAGGAACTTTAGATTAACTTTCACGTGAACTTGCTATTATTAACTGCTAAAAAGTTGTACACTCAACAAATGTAGTATTAAAAACAAATTTTAAGGGTTAACTTATATTTCATATTTTTCAAACGCTATTTTACTAAAGATAGAAAGTTTTGTCCAAGCATATGAAAGATATTAATTAAAGAAGAAATACAGTTACTTTTTGTCTTTCGATGATGTAATTGGTTTACTTATGTAGTAAAGAAATAAATAGGATTTTATAAAGGGCCAGGTGCTTTTCAAAATCAGATTTTTTTTTTAAAAAAATACACAAAAAAGGCTTCAAGTCAAGAAGATAATAAGATGATGGATTGCACGATATATAGTTGTTAACAAATACTTAATAGTTGCAAAATAATAATCTTTTATAAAGCAAAATTGTATGGTCATTTGTGGATATGTGATGACCAACTTATATAAAAATAAGGAAATTAAAATAGCTATCACGCCTTTCATTACAATTTTTATTAAAAAAATTATTTACTAGAGTATTTATTTTTATATATCCTCCTCCCCAGCCAGCCGTAGGAGCTCCCACCTTTGATCTCTTAGTGAATCGCAATCCACAACCTTAAAGTTTAAAGTGAGGAATGGTTATTATTCAAATTAATTCCTCTTGTTAGTTTTATTACAAATCAAATTTCACCTAGTTGAAAAAAAGGAAAGAGAATAATGAAAGAATACAATGTTACAATAGTATGTTTACTCACCACACAATATTTTTACGTACCAAATTAAACAATTTAATCTTAGCAATTAAGATACGTGTCATTCCCTCTGTCTATATAATTTATGTGACACAATTTTGATAGAGTGCGCACACAGTTTAGATATGAAGAAAGAGTTTTGAATCTTGTGTTTAAAATAAGTGTTAGACATTTTGCAAGACTATAAAATCTCAATAACATAAAATGAGAATATTAAATTTAAATTATTTGCGGACTTAAAAATGTCTTTTTTGTTTTTTGAAATATAGTTAAAGAAATAAGTGTGTCGTATAATAAATTGGCAATTATATAGTTGGAGATTTGGAGTACTATATTTGTTAATGAAATAAATATACTTATTTCAAGTTAATTCTTACATTGGAATCATTTTCCTCCCACCAGCATCATATAATATTTTTCCATTTTGATGAAGAATCCAAACACATGAATACATTGATAAAACCATGGTCCATGCATATGAAAAATGGAAAAGAAGACAAACAAACATGAATTTGAGTTTATGGATTTTGAATTTTAGAAAAGACAAAATATTGAGTTTTGAATAAATTATTTATAGCTAGTTAATAAATTTTTAAATATAAATAAAAAATCTAAGTAAAAATTATTGAATTTTATCGAATTTATCGGTAAAATTATTGGGGATGCTGCTACAAATATCTGCAATGATAGTTTATGGAACTTAGTTACAAATAGTATAATATAGTATATGTATGTCTCTATAGCATTGAAGTTTGAACAAATATTAAAGTTCCAGTTTATTAAATGTAGAATACAGCTAAGCTTCTTTCTGATCAGTTATAATATAGTACTATAATATCTGCTTATGTGCAGAGTTTGTAATAATATAATAGACCATTCCCCACCCCAAGGACTTGGCTTCTTCTCTTTTAACCAAAGTGAGAAAAATGAGTAAAAAGAATTTCAAAAAATGTGGTGCAATTGATTGAGTTGTTTCTTATCTCATCAAATGTTTTGAGTTTGGATTTTAGATGTGGAAAAGTAGTTGATGGAGAGCGTTCCTTTCAAATAAGGCTTTATGTGGTACGGATTCAGATTAACCAGACTTTAATATAAATATAGAACGCCAAATAAAAAATATCAAAAGTGGCTCAAAAATTGATGGCCACCCAAACCGCCAAAATCTTATGGGTTTAATACAACATAATTTTGTATTTGAATAATCGGAAAAGGGCCAAAAATATCCTTATATTATTCGAAAAGGTTTAAAAATACCCCTCATCCACCTATTGGGTTAAAAATACCCCTCAGCAGTGGCGGACCCAGGATTTTCGTTCAGGGGGTTCGAAAAATAAAAGTATAAACGTGTATATATAAGCCAACAAAACAAGATTTCAAGAAAGTAGTAGTATTTAGTTTTAGTGGCGGACCCTTGAATTTTTTTGGGTTTAAAACCACACTTTTAGCATGTTTTATAAAATAAAAAACAAAAAAAAACGTGAAAACGGAACTGAAACCTTAAAAAAAAACAAAAAAAAACTGAAATTGAAAAAGAAAAAAATAAAACGCTACTGCAGGGATTCGATCCCTCAACTTGAGACTTAATTTTCAGGAAAAATACCACTAGGCTATCTCTTTCTCCTTGTCATTGAGGGGGTTCAAAATATATATATCCAAAATAAATACAGAAAATTACCTTATATATACAGTGTAATTTTTTGCCGAGGGGGTTCGGGTGAACCCCCTGGAACCAACGTGGGTCCGCCCCTGAACGAACGGATATTGAATATCAAATAAATACTCCCTCTATCCCAATTTATATGACTTACTTTTTTTTTAGTCCGTCTAAAAAAAATGACACATTTCTATATTAAGTAATAATTTAACTATAAAATGTATATTTTACTCTTAGTTAAATTCCATTCTACCAATTTTTCTCCTACCCACCCGACCCATATTGACATTTCTTGACCCAAACCCAATTAAAAAATCCATCACAAATAAAAAAGATATCATCTCTTCTCCTTCTAAACCAATTAACATGAATTTCACGGATTAACAAACACCAACAACAGAATGTATGTACATGAAACAAAAAAGATTAAATTTTGAACAACCACATTAACAATCTAAATTCATAAACTACAGAATCAGTTAAACAGAAGCTCACGATGAAGGATTCACTCAAGTTTTCGGCTTTCGGCGACAAAGAAGATGCTCAGATTTAAGCTTATTTAGAGCAGAAATTAACGATGACCCATGTAAATAAATTCATCGATAACAAACAATTAACATGAATTTCATTAGATTAACAAACACCAAAAACGAAATGTATGTTCATGAAACAAAAAAGATTAAATCTTTAAACAACCACATTGACAAACCTAATCGATAAACCATAGAATCAAGAAAAGAGAAGCTTATGATGAAGAATTAAGAGATAAAGGAAAAGTTGCCACATAGAAATTAGGTTCAGGGGAGGAGATTCTATTTTATTTTATTTTAGATGGATCTTTTAATTGGGTTTGGGTCAAGGAATGTCAATATGGGTCAAGTGGGTAGGAGAAAGTTTGGTGGGTTGGAAATTAACTTTATCCAATAGAAAGACGCCATGTAATAATTATTAAATATATTAATTAAAAAATAGAAGGTTGTTAGTTTAAAGGGTAATATTGGACCAAAAAGGTTGACTGAAGGGTTATTTTTAACCCAATAGATGGATGAGGGGTATTTTTAATCTTTTCGAATAATACAGGGGTATTTTTGACCCTTTTCCGTGGAATAATTTTTAGGTTGCACAACATAACTTTTTCTTAGTTGGGCATGTCATGTCCAAGCTGATTTTTAGCTAAACCAACTTTTTAAAGCTAATTGTATGTTAGTTAATTAAGTCAATATATTTTAACTCATTCAAATTTAGTCTAATTCGTTCATTTAACTCTTTTAATTGAAATTCAAAAAGCACGGTCACAAGTTTAAATTTGGCCAACTGTACATAATTATATTCATGTGAAAATCTGTTACTTTGAAATAACTTTAAACCTACAATCAAAGAAGTTAAGTCAAGTTTGAAGTAATTTCGAAGTGAGTAATCATGCTAAATAAAATAAAATAAGTGATTACCTATTAAATAATGGTGTTCAAATAGGATTAGGGGTGGGCTTTCGGTTCTTCGATTTTTGGTTTTAGAAAAGTGTGCACCGTATACAAAATCAAACCAATTCGGTCCGGTTCGGTTTTTCTACATCGGTTTAGTTCAGTATTTTTAAATCAGTTTTTTGGTGTGAATGAAAAATAAAATGAGGATAAAATCAATGTGTAAGATACTTAAAATTTTAAAAGTATGTTGGGAATATTGTGTCTGGCCATGGAACACTATTGTGCTAACTAAGAGACTATATTTATCTTTGTCAAAAACATTGTGCATCCAACTACTTCTCAAGAAAAACAAGGACGGAGATGGATTCTTTTACATAACGTACATTGATAAAAATATGTTTTGGTTCCTCTAGGGAATTAATATTTGAAATTAACTATTGAATTGTACATTTCTTGCTACTTTGATTTGTTCGTGAATGATTTAATTGTTAGCTGACTTTTTATTCGTAGTTAAAAGAATGTCTATATATATATATATATATATATATATATTTATTTATTATATTTTTAAATAAAAGTTCGGTTCTTCGGTGCACCGAAGTTTTAAGACCCTTACATCGAACACCGAACTGAAGAATTCGAACTTTTGAAAAAATAACATCGATACCGAATCGAAAAACCGAAACCGATGAACCGATTCTGTTCGATTCGATTTTTCAATTTTCCGTATTTATTCCCACACCTAAATAGGACAATCATGAGATTCTTACAAAATAATCTACACTGGCATATTAGGACGAATGACCCTAATTTGGTGTGGTCTTTAATTTTTTCGCTTATTAAAAAAGTACCCTAACATTATAAAAAAAAAACATAAAAAAAGGTAGATAGAAATTTATACAAAACAAGTTCTATCGTTGATTTCTATTGAACTTAGTTCCTAAAAAAATTATACAAATAGAGAAATAAGCTCATGTTTAGAACGTTATGCATGAAGAATTTCATAATCTACAAATCATTTCTTACATGATATAACTTAATTCCTATCGAATTTATGTTGATAGAGGCATTAGTTTATTCAGAATCCACAAAGTTATCTATGCCTAAGTTATCTACTTTTCTGCTGGATAATACTAAAATTCTGTAAACTTATATCTTTTGAATTAAATACTAACAAAAATACTTTATCCCAGAACTTATCACTAAACGAGCCACAAAATTAAAAGTTTAAATAGTAAATTTTAGGTTTAGCAAACATAAAAATCATATTTGTATGCTATAGTTATAGTTTGTATAATTACGTTCTATAACAAACTTTATGTTTGTTATGGCTATTAATCTGTATATTTCGGTATACGTATACATAAAAAATATGTATTTGGGTCTATTTGTATATTTCGGT
This sequence comes from Solanum tuberosum, assembly GCF_000226075.1. Taxonomy (NCBI): domain Eukaryota; kingdom Viridiplantae; phylum Streptophyta; class Magnoliopsida; order Solanales; family Solanaceae; genus Solanum; species Solanum tuberosum. The sequence continues at coordinate 2,980,464 of NW_006238930.1, read as the reverse complement.
ATATAAATGGGTCCTGCATTTGTCTATTTCGATATACAAATGGGTCTTGCATTTGTATATTTCGGTATACAAATGAGTCTTGCATTTGTATATTTTGGTGTACAAATGGATCTTGCATTTGTATATTTTTGTCTATTTGTATATTTCGGTATACAAATAAGATGGCAAAAAACATGAAATATTTGCTGCTAAATACAAATAAAAGAAATTATGGCTATACCATTTGATTTGAATTAATAATTTGTTATTCAAAACTTTCACATATAACAAACATAAAAATCATATTTATATGTTATAGCTATAATTTGCATAATTGCGCTCCATAACAATTTTACATTTGCTATGGAGCTTTTGATTTGTATAATTTGCTACAAACATCCAATTTTTATACAAAATTTGTTCAATTTTGTATATATTTATTTATACATTGTAATTTGTATAATAAGATTTGTATTTGTATAATTATAAGTGTATAGGACAAAAATATATATATTTGTATTTGTATATACATTTTTCTCTCGCTTTATACAAACACAAACGCATTTTATACATTTTATACCGAAATATATAAAATGACTAATTGTATACCGAATCAAATGGCAAAAAAAGAAGATGTTTGCTGCGAATTATAATTAAAATAAACTATGACTATAACATTTAATTTGAATTAATAGTTTGTTATTTATACAATTAAATTGTCAATCCTTGCAATAAGTTTGGGCCCATAAGTAAAGTGAAATGAATCGGGCTCAGAGTATAGTGGACTATTGGGCTGCAGGGCCCATAAGGTAAGTCAAAACCCTAATGCCGTACTGGTTCTTGTATAAGTACCCTTTCCATCTTCTACTTTCATGGTATGTAAACTGCTGCATTGAGTTCGTCACTGCAACAATTAAGTTGCTATATGATATGATTTGATTTGATTTTTTTTTTCGTTTATTTGTATTTTGTGGGCTTTGATGATGGTGCTTTTTTATTTCTGACACCTCTTGTATGAGAAGAGCCTTCAAAAAGCTCTTCGCTGAGCAAATTAAGCAAACTATCTGAGCCTTTTCTTAACCCTAATTCCCTTTTTCCTCTACTTTTTTTTTTTTTGTATTGAGTGGAAATTCAGGCAGCCCCCTTTTCTTCCTATAAAAGGATATGGAAAGGGAGGTGTTAATCTGCTCGTAAATTAAAATTGCTTTTGCTCTTCAGATTTGCTGAGATTTTAACTAATCTCTGAAGCTGGTCTAGTAAGCTTTAGTACATTTTTTCTTTCTTATAGTAATTTATAATCAATTAGGCAAATTAATTTCTTTTGAAATTGTCTATCAAAATATTGGTATATTTAATCCTCACATATTTAGATAACTCATTTAATTACTTGAACCGGACCCCCGTTTCTTTTTAATGTTTTGGATTATAACGAATTAAATTCATGATCTGTGTAATTTGATTCATTTTTAATGAAAACACAGTATTTTCCATTTGTTATAGGTTTTTTTTTCTCCCAATGCCACCGCAAATATTTCTAACCTTACTACTAGCAGATATTGTCATTGTTGAGGTTACTAGAGTCAGTAATCTGAATAATTGAACTTGTGGAACCATCTGAATAAATAATTTGAAGTCAAATTAAGTGGTTTTCTTTTTTACTGTTAATAAAGCTCTGTTTGAAAAATGTAGCACCACATGATTTCGTGGATAAATTATTAAAGTTGAAAGGTGACCAACTTGATGTAAGGTGAAATCATTAGAACGCCACTAGGGTTAAACGTGTTTCGTGTTGTTATTTTTCCCTTCTTACGAAATTTGAATTAATTTCTCCCAAAATAAAACAGTGTGAACTATTATATAACAGAGGTACCTCAATTTACATAATTTTGACATTACCTGATTTTGACGAACATAAAGAGAATAAATCATACTTGACGAACTCAAAGAGAATAAATCATACTTGACCTCTTACTTAAGTTGTTAAATACAGAAGAAAGGGAAAGGAAATTCTGTATTCAGTATGTAAAAACAAGTCTATTGATTTGAACTAGAACTCGTTATGACATCTATGTATTGTAGACATTAAGCCGCAAAGCTTTGCATTTGACAATTTGACAATGTTTGAGGAATTAGTCCTCGAGTTTGATCTCGTCGTCCTAATATCTATTCCGGTCTCTCTTGCTAATTTTTCAAGTTCCTCTTCACTCCTAATAACTTGATCAAAGCTAATGTATCTGTTGTATGATGTGTTCTTCATATCCTCAAACACCAATACATGTTCTACTGCTAATCTGTTAACGTCTACTGTCGCTAGTAGTCCGTTTCTAAACATTTCTTGAGCTCCTGGAAATCACATACTAGGAATTATTAGCTCAAAGTTCAGAAATATTACTAATTAGTTTTATTTACGTAATAATCACCTTTAAGATAGGCAATGGTAGGGGTTGGATTTCTGCTGATAAATTCAGGACCAGTCAGTAGACCAGGACATATAGTAGCTAGTTTGAATCCACTCTCCCTAGCTATGTTCCACGCTACTCTTTCTGCCTTTAGCTTACCTAGAGCATACCATAGCTGCAAATTTTCGTTCAAGTATAACGTTATTTAATATCCACAGAAACAACAGCACTAAGTTAGTGCTGATTATGTACAGTAAAATAAAGTGGGGAAATCCCTTTTAATCTTGCAACTTGCAAGGAGCTGATAGGGTCTATTATAAGCTTTTAATGGGTTGTTAATTTTCAGTCTAGTGGAGAACTAGTGGTTGCTTCGTTGTTATCTTAACATTTTTAAGTTCAATGGACTAACCATGTAGAAATGATTCACCTAAAATGCAATTATAGCAAATAATATATTACTTGAAAAGGAATTCGAGCTAACTCTTTACAATGAGTACTGATTGGTAAAGTTAGAACTTGTTTTAATCATTAACTGTACTTATTCAATGGGCTGCTACGATTTTTCTTTTTCAAATTATTTGGTATTTATAATCAATAAGAGCTCACGTTGGGTCAGCTCACTAATGGATGATATTCTACTACCACTCCCTATTTAAAGTTTTTCTACTACTCAAATTTGAAACATTTGATTAAGGGCAGAGGAATATCAATCATCTTACGAGGACCATACCCTACATTTGTCTTATTTTACTGTTTTAAGCATGTGTGACATTGAAGTCTTTTTGTGGGGTGGGAGTGGGGGTAGGTAGAGAACGCCAAATAAAATAACTTAATACCTTCTTGTCTATGCAGATAGACTCGTCACTCCAGCAATCATGATCAATTGTTCTTGAAGAGTTAATATCTTGCCATACACAGGCTACGAGAGAGGATGTGAGCACGCAATTTCTGACCGAGGGTGTTATTGCACATGCCTGAGTCACATTCTTAGTTACCAACACTTCTACTTCAACCATTGATTTCTACATAAAAGAGTAACAATCAAATCAAGACTTCGCCTCCAAATTAAACGTAACGACCACATAACTTAGTAACAGAAGGTTAGGCAAGTGCTTAACAAATGACTAAAATATCAGAAAATGGTTCATTTTATTTTGGTAGCATAGCTAATTATAATCGCTACCAAAAGCGCTAATAAACTCAATAATTAATGAGATTTTTACACTGTAAAATTAATAGGAATGTTGGCCTTTGTTTGACCAGACTACTGGTGTTGGAATGGGCCACATATGAAATAGGGACATTTATTCTAGAAAAGTAGTAGTGTACATCGAAGTTGACATGGACATGGTGCGAGTGTGGGACATCTAGCACTCAGGCTCCGTCAATCAGAATAACATCGTCAAAGAGTAGGTGTCGATTCAAAGCGGTGAAAAATAATAATTTCCCCCAAAATTACGTATTACTTGTACATCTGATGTCAACATCTTTCTATTTTGTTTTGAACAAAGAATCTACCCACTACTTATCACTAATACTATAACCTATACATATCATAATGTTAATATTGCGAAAATTTAAGTTAAAATATTATCCCAAACTAATAAATACATGTCATATGTATAAGTATTGACAGATAGTCTGGTGCGGATAAGTATTTACCTTTGGAGGGAATGGTAATTTTTCCTTCATTAGAGTTAATGGAAGAAAGGGAATTGCATTGTGCGCTGAAAGTTAGCAGTGTGGATGGAATTGTGATCTCTTCTCTAACAAACTGTACCGAATTTTTCTACTCAATTTTGGTTATTACTATTAAAATAAAATCATAAGAAATGCGTTTCCATGTTTTCTGGTGTCATAAACTGTGTGGGAAGACTTACTGAATATCCAGATAGGCCAGCAGGGTCCACGAAGGCAGCAGTGTGGAAGACACCGCGACAACCGCTGAATGCCTGCGATAGGCTTTGGATATCATTCAGCCTCGCCATTACTGCCTCTACAGTGTTCATCGACTGTCTCATTTCTCCAGAAATTTCCATCTCTCTTAGCTTTTCCAGATCCTCTGCACTTATAGCATATTAGGAATTATGTCGAATTGAGTTTAAACAGAGTAGGCGAAGTCACCAAAGGATGAACTTATTATATAGCATTCTAAAACACGAAATCAAACCACCATATGAATTGTAAAAACCTAAATCAAGTCAAATCAAATCAGTAAGAAAAACGGAAATTAAACCGGAAATCACCCGGTTCCAGTAAAAACCATACGAATTGTGACAAGCGTTGATGACTGAAGCACACCGGAAATCAATTGCCAAATCCACACTATCTTTGCTTTTCTCCGGTAATTTAGAAGGAGTAAAAATACTTATAAGAGAAGAAATGACACCTTGTTTTTCCACGATGACTCGTACAGAGTAGCCACGGAGTAAGAGTTGATTGACGATGGCGATACCAAGGAAGGATACGCCACTGGTGACGCACACCTTCTTCTCTTCAAGCTCACGGTTGTGTCGATTTGCAGCAGGCAATTTCCCTGGGTTTTGGAATTCATCGCCGGCCTTTGTCCGGTGCACCGCCGCGTTAGATAGCAGCATCCGGCGAAACTCCTCGATCTCAATCCTCTTGCTCTCATCGGGGCACACGATTCCCATGGTTGTAATTTGTATCTTTAGCTTAGTTACTGAGTAACTTCTTATATATACTAGATATAGGACCCCGTGCCAGCACGGGGCCCAATATATATTATTTTTAATTTTAATTTATGTCATATTATGAAATTTGAAAAATTATTGAAATTTTTATATGATTTTAAAAATATTTTAATTTTTTAGCTATTGTGATTTGTAGTACTCCCTCCGTCCCATTTTATGTGGCAACATTTGACCGGGCACGGAGTTTAAGAAATAAATGAAGACTTTGAAATGTTTATCAAATTGCCCTTTAAAAAGTACACTCACTTTTCTCTCTTCTCATAAATGTATTGGAGTATTATTTTAAGATTAAGTGGGACCAATAAGATTAAAAGAGGAATTGCACCTTTAAAGACTTACCATATAAGGAAAGTGACATTCTTTTTGGGACTGACCAAAAAGGAAATGTTGCCACATAAAATGGGACGGAGGGAGTACTTTTTTTTAACATAATTTTTAAAATAATATTTATTACTTTGTTTGTTCTAATTTATGTGGCACACGCACAATTTCAAATATTAACCATTTTTTATATGTCTCTTTAATATATTAAGTTGTTAATTATTGTATTTTATAGTACATTTTGAACCTAATTTTTTAATAATATATGTTATTTGCCATGTCCCAATTTATGTGGCATTAATTGATAGATTTGTTGGAGTCGAGAGATTTATTTTGTTAATTATTGTAATTTATAATTTGTTTTTCGTCAATTTCGTCAACTATTTTTTTTTATTAATTATTGTAATTTATTGTTTCTTTTTCGTCAATTTCAAACAATATACGTTTATCATATAATCCTTGTTCTAATTTATGTGGCACATGCAGAATTTCAAATATTAACCATTTTTTATATGTCTTTTTAATATATTCAGTTGTTAATTATTGTATTTTATAGTACATTTTGAACCTAATTTTTTAATAATATATGTTATTTGCCATGTCCCAATTTATGTGGCATTAATTGATAGATTTGTTGGAGTCGAGAGATTTATTTTGTTAATTATTGTAATTTATAGTTTCTTTTTCGTCAATTTCAAACAATATATGTTGTTAATTGATAGATTTTTTGGAGTGGACTATTTTTTTATTAATTATTGTAATTTATTGTTTCTTTTTCGTCAATTTCAAACAATATATGTTGTTAATTGATAGATTTTTTGGAGTGGACTATTTTTTTATTAATATATTGTAATAATAGTTTCTTTTTCGTCAATTTCAAACAATGTATGTTGTTAATTGATAGATTTTTTGGAGTGGACTATTTTTTTATTAATTATTGTAATTTATTGTTTCTTTTTCGTCAATTTTCAAACAATATATGTTTATTATATAATCAATTTTATGTGGTACCAATAGAATTTTAGAGAGCCAAATTAAAATTTTTTTATATAAGTTTTAAATAATTAAGCTGTTAATTATTGTAATTGTATAGTATTAGTTATTAGTTTTAAATATATTTAAATATTATATGTTAGGTTTTTTATCCTAATTTATATGGCATTGATAGAATTTAAAGTGTCAAATAATTGTTAATTATTGTAATAGATAATATGGAGTATTTAAGTCATTTATAGTATAGTAATTAATATATAATATGTAGTATTTAAGTGGCAGGTGATGGGGCCCATTTATATAGTTTGATAAATATATTGGATATTAGTAGTGATTTATAGTATAGTAATTAATAATATATAATATGTAGTATTTAAGTGGAAAGGTGGTGGGGCCCACATATATATTTTATATAGCAAGTATTGGACATTTGTAATGATTTTATTGGAACAATGGTAGTAAATCCTAGACTCTTCTAATATAGGAGAGGTGACAACGCCTACGTGTCAGTGCCACAATTAATTGCTAATTATTAAATTTTAAATTATCAACTTATCAAATATAATAATTTGTTTTTAAATAAAGAAAAGAAGTTACTATTTTAGAAGATAACAACGTTAAAATGAATAGTTACATTCTTGAATTTTGAGTTTTTTTAAAAATAATTAAATATAGATAATTAAAAATTGATTAAAAAAAAAGTTTTTTAAAAAATAATGACAACCCACGTCCTTTGAAAACAATTCTAAAAAGTATAGAGTGTGTTATTCCTTTTTTTTTGGGTGGGGC
>NW_006238930.1:2909178-2972941 GCF_000226075.1 Solanum tuberosum | reverse complement strand
TAATAATAATAATAATTATTATTATTATTATTATTATTATTATTATTATTATTATTATTATTATTATTATTATTATTATTATTATTATTATTATTATTATTATTATTATTATTATTATTATTATTATTATTATTATTATTATTATTATTATTATTATTATTATTATTATTATTATTATTATTATTATTATTATTATTATTATTATTATTATTATTATTATTATTATTATTATTATTATTATTATTATTATTATTATTATTATTATTATTATTATTATTATTATTATTATTATTATTATTATTATTATTATTATTATTATTATTATTATTATTATTATTATTATTATTATTATTATTATTATTATTATTATTATTATTATTATTATTATTATTATTATTATTATTATTATTATTATTATTATTATTATTATTATTATTATTATTATTATTATTATTATTATTATTATTATTATTATTATTATTATTATTATGGTGGGGCCCACTTATATATTTTATATAGTAAATATTGGACATTTGTAATGATTTTATTGGAACAATGGTAGTAATCCTAGACTCTTCTAATATATAGTAATTCTTCTGGTTAGTGGGTAGCCTGTTATACTCTATTTGGATCATTGTTATCTATTGTATTGTATTATATCGTTACTATACATATAATTTTTGTTTTGATTGTTACTTAAAATGTATTGTATTGTATTGTATTGTTAAATTTCGTTGTTATGTAACCATGAAAACTCCTATTTTATGGAATAATCGATTTAGTGTGTTTCCATTGTTACTTAGTTTCTTTTTCCAATTATATCTTTACATAATATTTCAAATTACTATTTTACCCTTTACCTTATATTATTTAATTTGGAAAAACTACCTAGTTAGACATACTTTAGTATCATATATACTTAATAATTTACCTCTAGTTTAAAAAAATTACGCACAATACCACTTTTATTTTTTATACCATATAGTTTAAAATATTTAATTAGATACACAAATCTCTTATATATGATATTAAATAATTATCTTAAAATTTAAACTCATTAATTAATGGTAAATTATCAATTCAAAAAGTTTTTCTCTCACTTCGATCTGTTGCTCCCTCCCCAAATCCCATTACCTTCCGTATCTCTCACCCCCAGCCCACCCCCCACGATCTTCAAACACTTTCACCATCTCCCTTTCTTTCTTAATCCTCTCAATTCCATGTCCCTAATTCAAAACTAAATCTTGATAATCACAAGTATACAAAGATGTAAATTACTTTTTTTTCATTATTCTAATGTATCTTGGTTTTACATCTTATTTATGTATCTGAAATAGAGTTCATATTTCTCTAAAGTTCTATTGTATAAACTTTTACAAATTAGGCTACGAGATACATGCTCGAGATACATATAGCATTATTAATGGAGAGAAGCATCATCCACCTTTGTAACGAAATGAAACTAGCTTGCACAAAAGGTAACAGCTTTTAAGACTGAGATACATATTGATACATGTATCTGAGATAGAATTCATATTTCTCTGAAGTTCGATTGTATAAACTTTTAAAAATTAAGCTACGAGATACATGCTCGAGATACATATAGCATTATTAATGGAGAGAAGCATCATCCACCTTTGTAACGAAATGAAACTAGCTTGCACAAAAGGCAATAAAGAACCTTTTTGGTTGATGCATATGACAAGGATTTTGGTCGTTCAGCCGAGATCAATATCAAAGGAGAAAACTACATGATTCTCTGTACTAATTTCATTCTATTCAGTTCCGTTATCATAATTAGACTATTTTAAATTGCACCTCAACCTACCGATGTATTCCTCTTTATATGTGTTTTAAAAAGTTGGCGTAGGATTCAGGCGGATACAAAGGAAGGAACCGATGAAGAAGATGAAGAGTACAATAACAAAATTATTTGGGTTTATGATTTCGTTATTTTAGGAAAACTTGTTAGAGTTAATACTCAAGATCCTGTAAATCTGTTGGGTTGTTAATTAGTCAACAATCAATCCTTTAATAAAGGAAATAAGTTACACCCCTTTAATTCAAATTGATAAATTATTTATCTTAGCTTTAAAAACTGTTGGATACTTGTATCTCTGCCCTTAATGATACATGTATCTCGAGGTCAAAATATGGTATAAAAAGTAATATTACAAACTATTGGGATTTATAATAATTAGGATCTAAATTAATGGGATTTATGTAAGATGCCCATTTAATTTTAGTCAAACCTCCTATCCTAGAATAATTAAGGATATTTTAGTAAATATATAAATTATAATACAGTACATATAATCAAACCAAACAATTAAAATGTTATTAAACAACAACAAACAATATAGTCTAGCCAAATATTGTATCTATCATACAGTACAGTACAATAGAATACAATACAATACAATACATTATGAAACAATGGATAACAATGATCCAAACAGAGTGTTAGAATTTTAAATTTATAGATTATGAACATTAATTTTATTAGATTATTAGATTTGAAATTGGATCTCAAATTAACTTCTTATATTTTTTTTTTTATAGTTTTTCCTATTTTGATTTGATAAAAAAATTAAAATTTAAAATTAAAAATACCAAATATATTAAGATGCATCCGCCCCTGTTTGAGCGGGTCTATTTTATTTTCTTTTTCTGGCTTTTGGCTGTATTGTCATGCATAAAGCACCTTTAACAATGTTTGGCACAAAGGCTTGCTTTTAAGCCTAAGCCAATTTTATTGTTTCTAGTTCAGATTTTAATTTTGTTATTAATTTCGCAAACACTAACTTGCAATCAGAACCTCTTTATTTGCTAAACATGTTCACTAACAAACATTGTCATTCTAATTTTTTTGTTGGTTGTGTGTAAACACAAGTATAAAGGAATCGCTTATTGTTAACTATTTAAACTCTTACTTAGGTGATTCTGCGTAATTCTAATATATTATATGTGAAATACTTATTCTTTTATAAAATTTTAAATAAATAATAAGAATTAACTAGGTAAATACCAAACTTATTGCTTATACTATTCATGGATGATGAGATTCCTCCACTCTTATTTAAAATTTTAGATTTATGTTTTGAGAATAGAGAAATTCATGATCAGAAGCTTTTTTCCGTTTAACGACTACATATTTTTGAATTAATTGGGTTAATGTGTAATGAAAATCTACGATACTTCAAATATTTATTTAAGGAAGTCATTTTCTTGATTTTTAAGCTAAGCAATTTGGGAGTAAAAACCAAAACAATAAATTAACACACTAGAAAAGTTGTTTAGGGCAATAAATAGCGAGGGCTGTACATTGCTAGAATGATGTAGAAGTAATGTTTATGGATCATGGGTGTATCTAGGTGGGCTTACCTTGTGAATCTATATATGTGTGTATTTTAAAAATTACTTAACTATAACTATGTGCAAGTCTCAAAGTACCACGCAATGGATGAAGATTAAATGTATCTTCTAATTGAGGTTAGAAATTTTAAATTTTATAGTTATCTTTTTTTTTTCTTTTAAAATTGTGTGGCATCTTTCTAAATAATTATTAGTAGCTCCTTAAAAAAAATTAAGTCTGTCACATTGGAGATTCCTAAAAAATAATAATATTACTATAATTTTTTTATATAATTAAATTAATTGTCTATATTTACAACTAATACTACTCGATTCTATAACATATAGTCAATATGTTAAAGCGATCCTAACACCCATGAAATGAAAATAACTATATTTATTATTTTTAAAGATAAATATTAATTTTGGACCATAGTGTTTAAAATTAATTAGATTAAATGATAAGAACTTAAAAATCAAATCGATCAAATTTATATCTTAAACTAGTGTACTTGGCCGCGCTTTGTGCGATTATGAAAAGAATTAAAATAAAGTTACATACTAATATCAGTAATATCTTTAATAAAAATATTTTTTTATTAATCACATAATATCATAGAAGAGAAGCTGTGAAAAATATTCAGGTTAAATATGAAATTCATTAAGAAATCAATATATGTGAACTTCTGAAAGGTAAATATTAAAAATAAATTTCATAGAGAAAAAGAAAAGGTAATATTAGAACTACTGGAATGTAAACTTGAGATGGGGTTGTTTTTTTCTTTTTTATTTGGGATCTTTTTTAGCATAATTTATCTATTTTTATGTAAACTTGAAATCTGATCGTTCTTTTCTGCTTCTTTGTAATCTTTTTAATTATATTCTTAGTATAATTTTTCGTACAATGTGTAAACTCAGATTGCCATTAATAGTTATCATCCATGACTACATTGTTAGCCAACACTATTCTTAATCATTATCCACAATTATTATTACTTGTCGTCATCATCACCCAATCATCACATATTTTAATTATTTTTATTGTAAAATATTAGATTAATTTAATATTTAATTAATAACTTTTTAATAATTAAATTTTAAATAAAAATAATCTTACATATTTAAATGATGAAAAATAACAATCTTAATTAGTTAGTTTCCATATCTTAATATATTATTATTATTATTATATCTAGGTTGAGATACCCAATTATTTTTTGGGACAAGTTATATTAGAAAAACAAAAGAATGTAAGAAAATAAATTTTAAAATGAACATAAAAGAGAACAAAAGAGAGAATTCACTACGCAAAAAAGATTCAAAAAAATGACACATGCAAATTCCTATTTCTTTTAATTTTGCTTGGCTTAAACACAGAAATATTAAAAAGTATATTTGACATTTAAATAAATATTACATTCAATATAATAAATTCTAAGAATAAAGAGTCACAATAATTAAGAGGATTAAGAATGTGGCTTTGGAGTTGTTTGTAACATAATAGGAGTAATATTTGTTCATTATTACACTAATGAAGAACATTAATTATAGAAAATGAAAAGACAATCAAATTAGAGCTATTGAGACAAATATTTTATTATAAGTAACTAGAAAGCAAGAAAATCAACTGTATTTTTAAAATTATAAATTAGTCGCAATTTTTAAATAACTTGAGAACTCCTAGAAAACAACAAAAATGAAAAATATAAATACTGCAACTTGACTTATTAATAAACAACTTGAAATCTCTTAGAAAACAACAAAAATGAAAAATTTAAAGACTGCAATTTTACACATTAATAAATAATTTATTTTTAATAAAACAAAATGTATTTTCAAAATTATATATTAACTTTACATTCTTATGTTCTATCATTTTTGTTAATAAAATTTGTTACACCAAATTATGGAAGTATATGTACGTATTTCTTTAAGTAGCATATCGATATCCATTGACTCGTTTCCTGCTTCTATGTTTTAAAATATTATAGCCCACAAACACAATAAACTAATATTATCAACAAAAAAGTGAGAGATAAATTTATTTGAACAAATATTTTTTTGAAGAGTGTTATCAATATAATATAATCAAATTATCTAAGAATTACATAGAGGTCTAAAGATAATAAATAAAATATTTTTTAAAAAAGAACTCAGAATTTATATCTTCACGAACACAAACAAATAATATTAAATGTATGATTTCAACAAAAAAAGAGTTGTAATTATATTAGACATATCAAATTATTTTACCTTGTAAAATCAAATTATGCAAGAATGTCTAACCATTTTCATTATAGATATATCTCCTATAATATGCAAAATATGATCAAATAAGTTAAAAAATTATATAGCAAAAAAAAGAAAAAGACAAAGAATAAGGAGAGAATTGCATTTAATCATAAGTCCTGTTACACATCTAATCATTTTTGACAAAACATAAATAATTCAAAAGGAAATAATATAATAAAAACACTACTTCTTAAGCCCCTAAAAAAATAAAGAATAATCAATCTATATAGTGCAAAATCCATTAATCTCCATCTCTGGATGATTTCATTTCATCCTATATACAAGAGTCAAGAAAAATAATAACAAATTGTTAATCCTAAAATGAATCTCCATCTTTATGGTTATAAAGAAAATCATAAAGATGACAAATCAAAATAATTTATCCAGAAAAAATAAAAAAATACTTTGACATATTAGCCTTACTTGCTAATTAAAAGTAATATATGAAATTATACTTGGAAAAGATAATGCACCTCAAAGCTTAAAAATATTGTAACATATCTGCCACTAATTCTCTAACCGAAGATGACTACAAAATAACACACAATTTTAGTGTGCTTTTATAGTGTTAATATAACCTTCTACATTAAATAATTAAAGGTTATGAATATAAAAGACTTGAGAGGTTATGAATATGAAAGGTTTGGGAGTTATGAACATTATATATAGATATATAGAGATTCCATATACGCCTATCATACGTAAATAAATGATGAGTAAGCTAAGTCGCCGCCAAGTACCAAAAAAGTTATTGAATGTTTTTACAAATAGAATCCTCCAAAAAACTTTTCAGAACATTAAGTGTTTCGATTTTATTTTATTTTTGAGAACGTCTTGCAAAATGTTCATTTGTAAGTTTAATTTTCCTTAATATGTCAAAATTATTATTGAAAAAACATTTTATGAGAAGAAACAATTAAGGTTTCTAATTGAGTCACGTGTAATGACCCTCAACAACCAGGTGGTTGATGAGTGCATTGACAGATAGAATGGTAGATGTTCACTAGGAGATCTATACCGAATGGAAAAACGTACTTTTTTTTCTCACATTCTCTGGCCGGAGTTATTATTTCTATTAAATATATAAAAAGTTGAATATTTCATATATAAAATTGGGAATAAAATAAATGTTAAAAAGTAAGCAAAAAATTGAGGAGGAACAAAAGTGCACCAATATTGCAAGCATGAAAGACTATTACTGCTACATATGAAAACTCAATGATGACTTTGAATTTTAACTCAAAGATAATAGATTATTTTGGGCTTTTCCCTCTGCGGGGAAAATACTAAGACCAAATGATCTACGCTGAACCAAAGTACTAGTACTTGCATATTAGAAAGAAAAAAAAAACTTTCACACCTTTATATCAAATCAATAAATATATATTATTTATTTTTATTTATATTGTACTTTTATCACATAATGATAATCATAACTAATTTACATAAATTGTAATGAATTAACACAGTGTTAATCATTGAATGCGGATAAGATTTTTCGTGTATAAACTAATAATGGCCTGGAAAATACTTCTCTTTTCTTAATTTTTTGTCCTTTTTTTTTTACTTGTCCCTTTTTATCTGTCCATTTGACAAATCGAGGAAGTAAATTTTTTTTTATCTATTATACCTTCAATTAATTATTTTGAAAAAAATAATTTTTTTAAAAAATCTTAAACTTTTAATTCATCAATTTCATAAGCAATAGTGGTGAAATAGTAAATTCACTGTTAAGAAGTCTCACATCGGTAGAGGGATGGGAAATTGGTCTCTTTATATGTACTTGGACAAACCTCCCTCAAGAGCTAGCTTTTGGGGTTGAGTTATGCCGATGTATCATATCTTTACATGGTATATTATATTAATAATTATTTTTTTAATAGGTATACCAATTTAAAAGTGGGCAACTAATTAGAGACAGAAGTAGAGTTTGAAAGGAAGCTTTTGAATTGCTCACAATCTTTGATTGTTTTGTCTCTTTATAATTCCCACTTGAAGTGAACGTGATTGTTAGCTGACAGCGATTAGTCATATGGGGGTTTCTTGTTGCTTAGTTGCGAGTCATTTTCATGTCATCCTCATCATGGGGGTTAATGTTAACGTGGCATCAAATGCTCCTCATTTTTACTTGATTCAAAATGTGTACAAGAAGAGCCCAGGTCTTTGTTATTTACAAATTAATTAGTTTTGTGACAAAAAATATATTATAAGAGCGGTTAAAATTTCACATTGGTTGAAGAATAAATTGACGGTCTTTTTATATGAATTTGGATAATTCTCTCTCATAAGCTAGCTATTAAGATTGAACTAGATTCAATATGTAATATCTGTATAGAGTATAAGAATCAGGTCCATTCATATTTGAGCTCTCGATCCACATTTCATTTGGGCCTTTTGGACGTGACGTGTATGTGGAGGTGTATGTTATAGAGTGAGTTAATATCGTACATTGATTGAAAAATGGATTAATAATCTACTTATATGAACTTGAACAATCGTTACTGAGCTACTATTTTTTAGAGTTAAATTAGACTCAACTGTTATTATCCTTAACCAAGATATAAGGTGATTTGAGTTTTGGACTCCCTTTGTCTTTTCCTTTAATCCATTTCTGTTGTTTTTATTATTCATTATTAACACACACACGAACAAAAACCGAAAAAGAAGAGGCAAGAACCATTTTGATTTACACAAATATCCATAATATCCATTTAAGGCTATTTTTAGAAGTCCTACAACTATTGCCCGTTGAAATAATAAAGGAAAGCATTAGAGCCCATTTTGATTGGCTTAAAAGTCGGTCAAATTTATTTTTAAATTAATTTTTGACTTCTGAAAGTGTTTGACAAATATAAGGCCTGTTTGGATTGATTTTTGGCTTATGACTTATAAGCCAAAAGCCATTTTTGTTATTTTGGCTTTAAAATAAGTGCTTATAAGCACTTTTTGACTTTACCCAAACACTTCAAAACTGCTTAAAAACTATTTTGGCTTAAAAGCACCTAAAATAAGTCAATCCAAACGGGCACATAAAAAATGACTTAAAATAAGTCAAAAATAACTTAAAATGAGTTATGAAGTGTTTGACAAGGTAAAAAAATGACTTAAAATAAGTAAAAAGTGACTTAAAATAAGTCAGAAATCAAAAGTATTAAGTCTCCCCTACTTTTGATTTTTTGACTTAAAAGTTATTTCAATTTGACTTTTTATTTTTGACTTAAAAATTATTATTTTTAAGCCAATCCAAACAGGCTCTTAGACTGACGTCTTAAATTTTCTTTGGTTATCCCTTTAGGATATCTATTTAATAAATGTTCCTTGTTTTTTTCTCATAATTTATAAACTTCTAAAACCATATTCTAAAGTTTATTTTTGATTAAATTGAAAATATTAGAATATAATCTAAAATTTTGTAACTTACTGTAAATATTAAACGACAATATAATATTTTATTTGTAAAGTTGAGCAATATATAAAGTGTAAACAAATAGTATTTTATAATTACTATATTTTTAATAAATTGGGAGTGGGGAAGGGGAAATGGGAGAGAAGATTACAATAGTAGGATCAAATCCTCACCAACAAAATGAGAGATCAGGTAGCTAACCAATTAAACTATTAAGATTTCCCTATAAACAAATATTATATCAGAGTCTAACGTACAATTTTTCAAGTTATATTTCCACAGTTTTTAAAATTGGAGGAAAATTTAAATAGTAGCCTAAAAAGAGACAATTGTGTAAAATTAGCCGAGTCCCTCCACCCCCTCACCCAACTTGGGCCTATGCATCCTAAATGGGTCAATACTTTGGGCTTTCACCAGTTATCACCAATTGCGAGGCCCAACTGTTTCGGTACCCGGCCCATCAATGCGACTCAGTACTTCTCCCTTTCCATCGCCATTGCTAGTCTTCAATAACACGCCAAGCTCAGAGCCTTTCGAATTTACCACCTCCATTTTTGCTTAAACCTCAGTTCTTCCAGGTATTTACATAAACCCTAATACGGAAAATGGAAAAATGAAGGGGAAAAAAAGCTATTACGTAGACAAATTGGAAGTTCTTTTCGTTTTTTCTTCTGCTTTTAGGAACCTTTTTGTTAATGTGAATTGTTTTTATTTTGTAAGGGGAAGAGGAAAGGAAGCTATGGAAATCCCAGTCCAGCAGAAGAAGCTTTCACTCGATATTAAGGCATAACTCAACATTTTACCCTTTCTTTCACATTGAAATATTTCTATTTTTTTGTAATTAGCTCTGTTGATTTTTGTGTAATACACGATTGTTTGAATTTTTATGGTCTGATTAAGTTGTTTCAAAATGAATGTCAAATCAAAATTTCCAAAAAAGGACTATATTATGGACATAGTTGATTGATTGATTGATGTATTTCTCCGCATTTGATGAAAAAGAACAGTAAAGCACAACCATAATTAATTAAGAGGAAAAAAGAAAAATTCTGCAAGGGTGATCGAGTTGGTTTAGCAGCTGATCTCCCAAATGATTGAAAATCCCCTCCATGCTTTCCTGGTGGAGTTAATCACACATGTTTGCATAGGTGGTTTAACTATCATGTGTGGTTTGCAGGCTATTATACTTAAGTAGGGTTTAACTTGTGCGCATTTGAAGGGTAGTGACTGCAGGTTACCTTATCAACAAAAATAATAAGAAGAGGAAAAAGGAAAAAAAAGTAAAGTAAAGGGATCTTGTGATGGGAAGTAAGAAAGAGGGAGGACTTGGAGTGAGAAACCTTAGACTTCACAATAAAAGTCTTCTTCGCAAATTCGCTATGGAGAATGAATGATGGGAAAGAGACTTTGCGGAAGAATGTCATTGTTTATAAATATGGTAGAGACGGGTTTTGTGAGCCCGGATCTATAAGCTCTCCTTATGGAATTGCACGATAGAGGTATATTGCAAAATATTTCTCGTTTTTCTACTCTCTTTTGAGCTAAATCATCTTTCATGTATGCAGGGAAATAAAACAGATGTAGTCATATGTGCCTATGATGACCATTTTATGGTAAGTCAGAAACGCCTGATTTGGTTTTTGCCACATATGAGCATTATTGAGTCTTAATTGTTATTTTCAGGTTATAGCTACTCAAATAGGAAGCATGGGTACAATATTGCAGGCCAGGTATGAATCGTTTTTGTGAAGCTGTTCTTGCTTATATATTGGTGTTTTCAGATTTCTTATGATGAGCATGGATTTGGTTTGTGCAGAAAATGAACTTCTAAACTGAAGCCTGTAGATGCTATTTATGTGATCTATACTATATGAAATCAATCAATCAATCTATCTTTAAGTTGCTATTAAGCCATATTTGCTTTTGAGTTTCACTTGTTCTGTCTATTGTTGTACTCTGAGCATGACTTGAGAGATCTTATAGCTTGTAGTTGATTTGTTTTCATAATTGGATCTCCTCACTCAGTTGGAAAGAGTTTTGTCATATAAAAGAAGTAAGGTATGTAGTCTTGCTGTGCAGGAAGGAGGAAGGGGTGTCGATCCATCCAACCTTTAGTGTTTCTGTATTACTGGGTAAACGCGATGAGGTATTTTATAATATACTGCAGTAATTTCATGTCGTTTTGTGTATAATTATAAACTTGATAAACTGCATTTTTCTCTGCAGCCCATGCTGGTTGCATGTGCTCGGCAGATTATTGAACACATAAGGTACTTATGGGAACTGAAATTTATTAAGATTTCGACTCTCTGTGAGGGATGATACCTGAATCAGATACTGATATTTCTCTACTAATCCAAACCTTGCTTATTTGCAGTAATGCCGGATCTTCTAGGTCTTTGGTTTTATCTCTTGGACTACGCGACCATTCTCTGGTTAGTAACATGCAGATATTTTACTCTCTTTGCACGTAGAAGTGTTTCTTCCCTTTAATTCATTGCATTCTTTTTATATGCAGCCCACTTTGAAGGGTATCGTTTCGGCTGTCACTGAGAACTGCCTTTGGTGACCTATACTGTCAATTTTGGATTGTTCATAGTTGTAATAGCCAGAAGAGAGAAACTTAATGATTAATTCAGTCCTGTGAAGTGTTTATGCTTACTCCTTAATGATGTTCTATTATCAGCAAGACTTCTCTAGACTGTAAAAAAAGTGTTTCTATTGGTGTCCTTATTGAAAGAGGGGCTTTACGACTCGTCTTTATAAATGCATTTATTGTGATCATTCTAGTGTTTTGGTGCAAACGAAGATCGCGATTTGTTCTCTCTTTTTCAAGCAATTCTAACGAGGATTATCTTTTTATGGTGCACAAACCGTAAAAAATTACTTTCATGTCAAAGAAAAGATGGAACTTTTCAATACATTTGCGCCACAAGTTTTCCCTATCACTGGTTATATTATCCAGTTTCACGCATGAACTTATAAATAGTTATTTGGCCATGATTTCGAATAATCAAGTGTTTGTCAGAGTAACTCATTATTACAACTTTAAGCATGAAGTATAAAATTTGGTAAACACATTTTAGAAATTTTTACCCACAAAACTTCAACTTGTTTATATCCATATGTGACTTCAACTTTCAAATAACCATTTTTCGATTAACAATAGTCTAATTTTTTCTAAAGCAGATGTTAGACAACAATGTCGTTGTAGTATAGTGGTAAGTATTCCCGCCTGTCACGCGGGTGACCCGGGTTCGATCCCCGGCAGCGGCGTCTTTTTTGATTTTTTAAACAATCACGCCAAAAAGGATCTTTGATGGACTTTTGGGAGTAACAAAGGAAAAAAAAACAGCTATCTTTAACATAAAAAATAAAAATCTGACATATAAGTTACATAATCAACAACTCAAAATATCAACACTAGGAATATCAAATGGACCAAACTCCTCCATAGAGGTTTATTTCGGAACAAGGGTCTGGGTTTCGCAAGGGTGATTTACACGAACTGCATTTTTTTTGCTCCTAGAATTTCAATTAATATTGAAGGACAACTTAAATACAATACCCAATTGGTATATTACAATAGATAATCAAGATTCTGACAATGAATAGCATCTCAAAATTTGGGTGCCTACTTTACATTCACACATATGGTACACAAAAAATACAACAACCCACTCGCCAAGTAACTTAACGATGTGCCCCAGCACAAGCATGTGTAGTAACTTCACCAACCATGTAGTGTAGCCTTCATATCCTCTAGTTTTTATCAGCGATTCAATTTCTTTTCCAACTGCAAGCCAGAAATGACAACTTGAGAAAAACATGTCATCAATGGTTTCTTGGAAATTTTATAATAACAGTGCAAGAATAAAGCAGCACTGCATTTTCATTTTCCGTTTTCAACTTTGTTCTAAAGAAATCAGATCTTTGGAAGAAAATAAAGGAAAGGACTTCCCCGACAATTGTACAGCACATACCTGAACATTTTTCATCTTTTGTCTCTGCAACTCTTCCACAAGACTTCCAATGCTGAAAATTGATGAGCCTTCAGTTTTCCATAACAAGCAACCAAGTTCAAATTTGTCAACGAATATCTTACCTTTGTTGCAATTGAATGACCATTGATTGCAGTTCTCTCTCCCTAACAGAAGTAGCAGGCATCTGCAGAATGGAAGTGCTGATGTTAGGAGGATGCAGGAGCGTGACATAATTCAGACATACACCATGCATTTCTTTTACACACTCATGCATGGGATAGGGCACATCACCCCAACCCCAACCCCTTCCTTTAGTAAAAAAGTTCTAACTTCTAACCCCTTAGGCCTTCATGGAAAAAGAGTCAAAACTCAATATAAACCCCACTCTCACATTATAATAATGGTCAAAGGGATAACTGGTATCCCTACAACACTCTATTTCCTAATTGCTTGGTCTTATCTCTTTTAATAATTAAAAATACGTTATTTTCAAAACAACTTGGCACCATTTCTAGTATCATAGTACATAACAAACAAACAATTACCTGCGGAAGATCACTGGTCCCAGCTTCAGCCAAGTCTATAGGGTTGACTGAAACAGATGTAAATAACAAGCCGGTCAGGGGCAACACATAAATATAGTTAACATTCATCATCGAAAGGAGAAGTGGTCAAATGTGGACCAAATGTAAATAGATAATTTACCAGATCCTCGCTCTGCGAACTTGATCAGCTTCACTAATTCCTCCTAACAAGATGCAGAACAGATTAGCAACAGGCAACAGTGATGCACAAAATTTTGATGTAGTAGAAATTACCCTTTGCAAAGTATTCTGCTGTAGAATGCATTGCAATGTTGGAAGTAGTGAAGCAGCTGCTAGACCTAGATTAATTGCACTAGTAGAACCTCCCTGAACTGGGTTAAAGAAATAGCTTGTAGGTTCCTGAACAAGTGAAAAAAAAAGAGGCAATGGTTACGAAGCCATAGCCTAAAGTGAGATAGCTAAGTTTGATACTTACCATGAGAACACCAAACAGGGAAGTCAATGCTGAAAGTGAAACTAAAGAAACCCATGCAGAATGAAACTTTATTAAGGAAATAGAAAGGAGACAGAAGCAGAAAGAACTAAAAAGCAAATTCCCTGACAAATCATTTTATGCTCATGTCACAAAACAAACGGTCTTAACTCTTTACATAGAAAGTTTCACTCCTCTTAATTAAGAGATCTTTAATAGAAAAGCTCAGAATCCGACAAAAACCAAAGAACAAATTTTTCCCAAACCAACCTGGAAGGATTTTTCGTTTCTTTTTTTATGAAGAAAAAAATGATTTTATTGGATAAATCATGAACAAATATTGCGCTCTAAATGCACTATAAACTCAAGTATGTGGAAGGAAAATATTGCCACTAAATGCTAAACACAATGAAGGAAATTTTTTTCTTGGTGATCAACAAAGCGGCAAATCTTCAGCTTCACTTATATTAAATGGGATTTGGCACAGGTAACAATCACTTAGAAAGGTATGAGGAATGCTTGTAACAAGAAAACAAGGCATGGTCATCAAAAAACACAACAGTCTAAAGGTTATCCACAGTCTACCCCCTAACCCAACCTTTTCCACTCTTGTTGTTCATATCCTTGAATAAACCAATGTTTGTATGCACTAGTGATTTGTGTGTGTGTGTGTGTTTTTTTTTAAAAATTGCAAGTGATTTGGTGTTAATTAACATGTATTATAGACGGAATCTGGTCACTGAAGAAAAATCCCCCTCATAATGCATTATTATAGCTGACCTGACAATCAATTCAAGAAGGCACAGTATATATACCTTGGGACTTAGATCTGCTGATGTGACTTGAAAACGTCCCTTGCGTTGGACAACAGCTCCTTCTGATGAATCTTCTCCTGCGACAAGCATTATCCAGAGACTCAGAAGGGAAGGTAACAAAACAAAGTCATTTAGAAAATCAGAACTCATAATAATCTGGAGGAATTTGTGTTTTTTAAACATCACCCAGTCTAAATTCATTGTCAGAAACCGGATTACCTAAATCTTTTTTATGTCGGTACTGCAATGGGCCGCTATAGTTTCGCTCAGACTGGTACTTCGGATGTTGATATTCCCTACATATAGAACTAAACAATGTAACACAGCTTGAAACAACAATTTACTGCTCGAAATATGGAAAATGTAGACTGAACACCATTGCCAATCATTGCATGTGATTTTAAGATGACACGGACTCCAACAAAAAGTTCTACATGCAGCTAACATCAAAACTCGAACCATGTAGGTCGTAGATGAAGTGCATTCTAGAAAAACTATCATCACTGATGTCAAAATTATAAGTAAAATTGGCAGGAACTTGAAGCACCTAAGTACTCAAACAATTCACCCGCATTACACAATTAGAACACTCAGAATATTCAGAACCCATAAAGCACAAGAATCCCACTACTTCCTGGTTACTGGTTAGTAATCTTTGCAGATGTTTTTTTTTAGAAAATTTCAACTGAATAACATTTACTTCAGGAACAAGCATCGACTAACTTGGGGTTGCGCATTTTCAATGCCCTTCCTTTCTTTTTGAGAGAATACCATGATCTACTAGCAAATTAGTAGTATTACCATCCTATAATAGCTATCTTCATCCATATTGCAACTGTTTTTTGTTTTCAGAAAACGTTGACCAACTCTAGCAGTTCAATTGTGAACACAACAAATAAATATACCTCTCTCCATCAGTAACAACTTTTTTCGGTGAAAGAGCGTTATCCTGTAGCAGTGAACCACTAAAAAACTTTTTATGCCCAGGAATAACAGAACGTGGCAAGGAGCTACTCTGTCGCAGATTCTCACCATCATCTTTTCCACCATCTTGGTCCTCAATTTTCGCTAGTGACAGCATATCATTCTGCTGAGTAGACTCTGATTGCATAGTATCTTCCCAACTTGGACTACTAGCAGTTATGTCATCTTCACACATATCAAAACATCCCCTGCATTGGTACAACATTTTATATACACATAAATTTCACAAGGAACAAAAAACTTACAAGTCGGAAATATAATAGTTCCACTTTTTCCTTAAAAAGGATTATTAATAATAATAATTCCACAATTTCTGGAACTTTTTTGCTTAATTGACTTTCCCTTTTCTTCGACAATGATTCCTTCAACAAACTTATCCTCACTTTCTACTATGTGAGCAGGTAACTTCATTCATCTGTTAATCTGATGCAAGCATGCTTTCAAGTCCAATCACAGGAGGAGGAGCTAGTTGAAAGATATTCCAGACAAAATGAAGGTTGGACCACATTATTTAACTCAACGAGAACCAAAACTTTTAAATCTTTCACATAGGAAAATCGGTAGACCTTGATCATAAAACCAACTGGCTAATTCTGTACCTTTAACTCAATTATTGGCTAATTTTATACACATTTAACTCAATTACTAGCATGACGGCTATGCTAATTCTATACCTCGGATCATTATACCCACAGCACTTGAACATCAAGAAAGGTTTTAATATTTCAACATCACTTTCCTTAATGTACCAGACTCAGCTAGACATACCTATAATGCAAACAGGGTTGTGCTTCCAAGGAATACCACATTCCAAATAGCAAAATATAACTATATATGTAAATACACACACACACATCTGGATAATGAAACCAACTGGTTATAATTTGGGTTGGTGATGATGGATTTACTATCAAATGCCAATAGAAGAAGCAGAACCAGGAGGAAGACAAAATTCTTACTTGAGTGCTTGAAGAGGCTTAATAGGAAATGCAGCAAGTGAACCATCCAAATCATGATTGTCATTCATCTCATCCTGAATGGAGATATCAACAATCATAAATTTGATAATGAAGGACACATTTGAATAACTTGTAAAAATATCCAGTCCAAAGAGATATCAGACTGGAGGCAATTGAGTATGACAAGAATTTTAGAAGGCTTATATTGCAGCATCAATCCATCGAGAAGGAATAGTATACAAAGAGAAGTAATATAGTTCTTCAACATGGTTAATATGAATACCTCGTGAGATAGGACACTCGACTGATTATGCCTTTCTGCTACAGAACCAACGTCACCATTTCCCTCCCTTAGCTTCCCCCTGGTACTTGAATCTTCAGCATCTGGAATGTCGTCAAAATCTGGAAGCTACAGACACCATAAAGAAAGGATAAATAAATTTAATAAACACTAGACATTGTTACCTAAAATCAATTGTTCTAAGTGAATGGACAATAAGTACATACAAGAGCAGCTTGGTTCTTCAGATCCTCCAGATTGAAATTCCAAGCACTGATACCACGAATATACTCTTGCTGCATCAGTGAATATACAGAATTACATTAGGATTGACCTTGAATATATCTTTGTGTGTATATTTGCATAAGCTACACAAACATCTGATGCCAAATTTGATTTCTCAAATACGATGGAATAAAACACATCAAGGTTCTTTCTCAAATAGGATCACTCGCCTCAATCTGTAACATAGTTGGTATCATCTCTAAGAATCATATATTTCTGTTTTGCTCTATTCGGGCCCATTTCGTGCTAATAATAATTTTTTCTTACTTAAAAGAGCTAGAAGTATATTTACAACAAAACACAAAACAGTCATTTGTGTACTTTGACCTCCCAACTAAAACAGAAATAGCTATTTTAAGTGATATAGTTTGTGATGGAATTATATCCGGTAGCAATAACAAGCCTCCCCAAACTCATTGAAGTCTTCTCAAATTTGTATACACATTCTAGCATTCTCTCAACTATACAATCGTAAACAAGGTTACAACTCTGGGTGAGCTTTCAAATACACACACCACTGCTAACTATGGTTCTCCAAAATCTTGGTGAATGTATGAGAAAAAAGAGGAAAGAATACAGCCTCTCACCTTGCTTATTATCCAGATTTGCTGTATACTCGAATAATAGTAGATATTTTTGACACACTCTATGTATGTGTATAATAATAAATAATAATAAAAATGGAGGAAGTAATAATAATTAGCAACAACGATGATGATAATAACTTTTGTTGTAGTCAGAACTACTAGGTTACAACATTGTTATGAAAGTTTCCCAAAAAAAATTAAGAGCGAATTAAAAATGAATTCAATGGGATAACACGTACAAAATCAAGTGTAGTTCAGGACCTTCCTCTTATCATTTCTAAAGTTCTTGGTAGTTAGAATAAAGGAGGCATTTTTTTGCTTGCTTATTCAAAAAAAAAAAAAGGAGAGGAGGGGAGGGGGAATTTTTCATTTTCATTTGATATACGAAGTAAGCTACTTTAGAGGATTGAAGCTTAACAAGTATAAATATAAAATACAGACTCGCAACCAATGGCCAAAAACCCAGAGCAGAAAAATGCTTTAATTCCAGCAATGAAACACAAAAAGATGCTGTGGACACATTTGTGAATCGTGAGATTTCTCTACCACGTTCTGCAGTTTAGGCACATTCAGTTTTCACCTGTGACAAATGGTCCTTGTCCTCATACATTGCCTGGTTCTGTAAAAGATAATCTGCTTCTTTAGCCTGATAGAGCAGTTCAAATTGTACAAATCAGAATCACATATGATTTCCGTATAATTGGGAAATGCTATCAGCCAGAAAAGCACAGTATAAGATGGGCACAAGACCTTAAGCATCCTAAAACGATCACCTAGAGGTGGAAGGCCATCAAGGATTGTACGTGCCAAATAATCATGTCCTCGTGCTTGTTTAAAGAAAGGGTGCTTCAAAAGCTTCTCAGAAGATGGACGCTTCTTTGGATCTTTTACTAAGCAAGCAGCAACCATTTCTTTAAAAGACTGCAAAAGCACCAAAAATTCAGAACCAAACTTCAAATGAATGAAAAGTTTGTCAAACACACAAACCTTAGAGAATCTCTTGTCCCGTTCATAGTCCAGGCCTGGAGGTGCATTCTGTAGGGTCATCAGCAGAACCTGAATTACAAGGAGAAAGAAAGGATCACAAAAGAACGAATTTTCAGAAAACTTGAAACCACTTCCTTGATTGTTTTGTATAGCAATGAACATCCATCAACCTTCATGGGTGGGTACTTGGAGAATGGTGCATGGCCATGAGCAAGTTCAAGGGCTGTTATTCCAAACGACCATATATCTGCTCTGTTAATTTGAAACAATTATTTGAAGGCATGAGACGTGACCTAGAACCAACAATAGAACAGATATGCAGATCAGATACTTACTTAAAATCATATCCATGCAGTTGCTGCATCACTTCGGGAGCCATCCTATTTAAGAATTCAAAAAAAAAAAAAAATTGCAATTACAAGTAAAAGAGTTGGTCCCTATAATGATGACACTAACAAATAAAAATTACACCTCACCGCAGCTAGGGAACTTACCAGCATGGAGTTCCAACAAAAGTATTTCTTGAACGCTGCCTATCACCAGTATCAAACATGCAAGCAGCAACTCCAAAATCTGCCAATTTAATAGCACCATTTGAATCAATCAAAATGTTCCCAGCCTGCAAAGAACACATACCAAAATATAAGTCAAAGCTGAAAGTGGCATCAGTATGCACGCTGGAGTCAGGAAAATGAGAGTAGCTCAGATAAGATTAGTTAAAAACTATTCCCATGCGCTAATAACTTTGCCAATTTGGTTAACAATGAAGGAAGAAAATGTTATTGATGGGGAGAAAAGAAGTGGAGGAAGAAGGGTGAAGAGAAAGAGAAACTTAAGAAATTTGATCTAGACCACATGTGAATTTGGATTTTCTGCAGAACATAACACAACTTGATATCAAAGAGGCTCAAAATCCTAGACTAAAAAACATAAGTACAAAAAAGAAGCATCATCTCTCTTCTTCAGCAAACAATTAGTAAAGAATGCTTAAACTGTTATTCCACAAAAGCAGATAACACAGTGATACCTTTACATCTCTATGGATGTGTCCATGGTAATGAAGATATACAAGGGCTTTGAGGACCTCGCACAATAATGTAGCAATTACAGGCTCTTCAAAACCATCAGGATAAGAAGATTTCATGATATGAAGGCACGATCCTCCAGCCATGAATGGCATGACAACCCAAAGACTGTGACCTGCAGTGAATGAGCAGTGTGCACGCAATACATTTGGATGATCAATCAAGATCATGGTCTGGACCTCTCTCCGGATTCCATCCTATTCAAATCACAAAAAAATATTCTGGAAGCTTCAGCAATTGAAACGAGGCATACATTAGGCCCACGAATGCTCCTTAAAAGAGTTTCTGTTGAAAGGAGTATTAATTATGAATAAATGTGGCACATTCTGCCAAAATAATTACTGGAGATGATGTACATTCTGCACAAGTGAATGTCATAACTTTAATTTCTATATTTAATTAGATTAATCTGTTTAATAAAAGATGATAAAATATGAGAAAGACGTATGTAAAAACTAAAAGAGTCGATGGTCTAAAAGCAGACAGTAGAATATAGTAACACACTAATGTAACCCTATCTTCATTAGAACTAGTAATACAAACCTGAGAACACTGTGCTTCAACCTTTAATGCATGAACAAGATATTTACTCAAAAGAGTTGGGGCTTTATTAATAGTATAGACTAGTACAAGTCTGAATCTATAGTAGACAAGAGTCTAGGAGACTTGCCTCCTTATGTAGATGGATCAAATAAGTATACAATCATGCAACCTTCAAACAATATACCCAATTCCTTTTCAAGAAAAAAGATACTTCATAAAAAATAACCAGGTAACAAGAACATATCTAAATCAAAAAGGAGGTTCGCAACACCAGCATTCTGACTTCTGACCATATTCAACACCAGGGCGTTTTCCATCTAGCGTATCTCAAAGACATATATAGATAGCAGACTTACCAGATCATTGTTGCACTTCTCCAAATCTAGAACCTTGATTGCAACAATTTCATTAAGAGGAATGCACAGAGCCCGATACACAGTTGCACTGACACCATCTCCAACTTCCTCATATAATGTATAATCTTTTGCGTTGACAGGGAACTTTTTCTCTGTTAGCTGTTCCATCATTGCTAGTTATATTGCAATATAAAAACCATCAAGCACTGTAGAGAAAAGAATGTGAGGCTTCTTCCAGTTATATAACATTTTGCTTGTGATCCACAAGATATTTTATAGCTCCAGCTACCTCATGAGATGAACTTCCCCTACCAATAACTTCAACAGGAATAAATTCCTAAAATGCACTAGATATAATTGGTCGACTTTTATCTCTCAGATTGACAAGTTTTATAACCCAACAACCTTGATCATAATGACTTGCCTTGATCACCTTCAAACACAAAATTGCCGTCAACGATTCTGAACAATACTTGAAAATGTCCGCGAAAATAAGACAACGAACCTTGGCCAATATATTCAGTGAGACCGCTCACAGAGATAATCTAATATTCAACCTGAGTACAATCCAGAAATGCAGTGGAGTACCAAAATAGTCGAAGGCTAGATGCAATCTGCCACTAGGAGCTGAGGCCTGAGTACACTCCAGAACTGACAAAGCAATCTGCTGGGCCAAATGAATGAAGATAATGAAATGAAGAAACAAGAAAACTGAAATAAGATGAG
Organism: Solanum tuberosum; assembly: GCF_000226075.1. Taxonomy (NCBI): domain Eukaryota; kingdom Viridiplantae; phylum Streptophyta; class Magnoliopsida; order Solanales; family Solanaceae; genus Solanum; species Solanum tuberosum. The sequence continues at coordinate 2,951,282 of NW_006238930.1, read as the reverse complement.
ACACACAAGAGTTTGTGTGTGTGTGTGTGAGAGAGAGAGAGAGAGAGACAAAATAAAAAAATGAATAAATTGGTCCACAGTTCTAATCCGTGACCTATAGGTCACACGGAGACAACTTTATTGTTGCTCCCTTCCTCAAGAAAGAAATTATAAAATGCCACTAGGTTTTTAGAAACATTTTGCTTCTTCAATTGGCGGTGTACCCTATGAGCTTCAATATGTTAACAAGAATAAAGTAAGGACACAAGCATTTTGGCTGGATAGATCCCAAGTGAACACTATCGTCATGTAAAATAGCAATAAAACAGAAAGAAAAGTTGAAATATGCAAACTAGTAAACAGAAGAGAAAAACAATAAAAAAACATAGAAATTCATGTGATACGAATTAGTTCAGCTAACATAGCAAATAAGTCAACATCTAAAATCATGTATCACAAAACAAGTAGAGTCGGAATAACTTCAAGTCCAATGCAGCTGAATTCAATAAATCGTCTCAAAATCTAACACTTAGGTATCACATCATGGAATTAACACTAAACGAATCCAATACACAAGCAAAGGAAACAGATATTGTACTCTCGCGAATAAATTTGATCTTGATCAAACTATAACAGCTATAAATCTGGTATCCGGAGAATTGCAACAACAAATTTCAATCAGAAATGAGTACAGACCTAGGGTTCCGATGCGAGCTGATATGCAAAAGAGGAATTTCGAGGACTGAATCTGACTAGACTTTGACCGGAAAATCCAAATCCAGATAAAAACGGCGACGTTTAAGGAAGATGAATTTGGGGATGAAACGATTGGACTACTCCGCCATTGATGATTAGGAATCGGAAGATATTATAGTTGTTACGTTGCAGTTAGTCGTCCCCGGCTACTCTGATCGAATCTTCGCCGTTTATTGAAGAGAGAGAAGGGTAATTTATTTATACATTTATATATAAAAAAAAAATTATAGTAAGTATTTTTTTTTCCTTTTTCTTTTATGGGAGAAACAAGTTTGACTGCACGACAGTACATTAATGGACTTTAGTTTTACCTTGGATGAAAAAAAGTAACACATCCTTTTAGGGGGAAAAAAAAGGAACAGATATTTTGACAATAATGTTGAAAAGGCACTCGGAATTACAATTTTTGCTTTATTTTCCATTTTCTTTGATCGTCGTTTACAATTTTGCCTGAACAAGACTTTTGACATAAATTTTGGCGACCTTTCGTTGGTAGCATTGAGAAGTAATCTCAACGACAATAACAAATTAACAATAATAAATACGGGAAGTCTAATTTTATAAGGGATAATAGAAAGAATAGAATATACACAGATCTTAATCATATTTTGTAGAGATAGAAATACTATCTCCGAGGACATATTAAATTGAAACGGAAAGTAATTTCATGTATATATATATATATATATTTAAAAAAGGATATCATATACTCAATATTTGATTCTTATTTTTCTTTTCTCATGTCATTAATATGTGTATTATCTATTGTAAATGTAGTATTAGATTCTTATTATTTTTTTCACTCATTAATATATGTATTATCTATTGTAAATGCAGTATTTGAATTTTTTTTTTCTTTTTCACGTAACTAGTATATCATATATGTATTATCTTAGCTATATTGTTAGAAAGTTTAACATTTTATGTGATGATTTTTTCTTCCTAATTTTTGTTTTTAGCAAACTGATAAAAATCATAAATGATCCATTTTGCAAGAAACTACAAATCCAGCAAACTTCCTCTACTGCAATATTAAAAGTTGTTTCACCTGTTTCAGACTCAACAAAATTCTTAAATGTTTAAACCTTTTCTAAAAATAAAATAAAATTGATATTTAGGAAATCTCAAGTGTGGAGAAACAAGAACATCAACAAATATTTTTTTTGTGGTACATAGGAGAACTAAATTGATTTCTTAATATTATTCCGTATCTGTTTGGATTGATTTATTTTAATATTTTAAAATCAAAGTAAATTTTTAAGTATTTTTACAGTATTTAGGTAAAACTAAAAGGTGCCTATAAATACTTATTTTAAAGCTAAAATAACAAAATAAGGTAAAAAGTTAAAAGTTAGAAAATATTAGAGAAAAAACATAAAGTCACCACTAAAGTTGTCCCGTATTTGCGTAAAGACACCTTAACTTTGGAAGTGTCCTATCATCCACAAAACTATTTAATATCTTTGTAAATGGGCCATTTTGACCCATTTTCTCGTCTTGGTTGTTACCACGCACATGAGGCGCGTGACCTAGTCTTTTCACTGCCATTAACCAGTTTTAAAGTGTCATGTGTCGTTTTATTTCTTTATTATTAATTATTTAATTAATTTACATCATCTTCCTCATTATCTTCTTCACCCAAATTCAAAATCCAATTATCTTTTCTTCATCTACTTCAACTTAGAAGATCATTTACTTCATCCATTTTTATCACTTTTTTTCTTGTCTCTTGCTTTTCTTTGTTTCTTTTTCTTCTTTTATCCTCTTTTTAAAAAAAAAAAAAAAAAAACAAATGTGAACTCCATTGATTAGAGAGTACTATGAAACTCTATTTTTTTTTTGGTCTCATTACCCTGCTTTAGTAACTTGAGAGTTGAATTGATTTTTTTTAGTGATGTTTTAGTGACGGAAATAGTGTTGTAACAGGGAAGCATCATGGATGCTACGTTGAAGGCGACAATGGCTGCTACTTTTGGAGGATTTACAACAAAGAACAAAGGATTTTAGTTATGAAGATTTAAGAAGAAAGAGGGAAAAAATGAAAATAAAGTTAATAAAAATAGAAAAAATGAAAATGAAAATGAAACTAAAAATTAAAAATTAAAAGAATTTAATACGTGTCAAACAACAATTGGTGCGTGATTGCACCTCTTTTCTTGCAATTGAGGTTGGGTGAAAAGTGGATAATTTTAACACTCTTAAATTGTTCAATGAGGAAATAGGACACCCACAAAGTTAAGGTGTCTTTTTGAAAATTCGAGACAACTTCAATGGTAACTTTATGTTTTTTTCTCAAAATATTAACTTATGTCTTACAAGTCATAAACTAAAAGTCTATCAAAGCATGCTCTAAATCTACCGGAGAATAAACAATATATCCTTAGTGTGTCTTTTCAAACTAGTAAATTTGTTGCATGTTTGTAGCTTTTGTTCATCGAAAAATCTGCACATTTATTTATCTCCCTCCAAATATATGTGTTATGATATTGTTCATTTTCAATAAATATTGACAATTTTTAATAATGACCTTAATATATTCTCCTCTTCGATTAATTTGACCACAAATAGATAGTTTATTCCCCCTTCCAATCCTCGATAGCCCCTTTCTTTTGTTGATTATAGACCTTGTTTGATAGTCAATAATTCCCTTGTGAGACTTGATGTATGTTTTTTTTTTTGGCTTCTCGATTGATGTTTGATATTTATATTGGAGTTCGATTAAATTCAAATACGCGTCGAGAAGTTTCTATGAGGTAAAACGCTATCTACAAAAGCGACTTTGTACCGAAACTCAAGACATCTGCTTAAGGATGACTCCTACATTTACTTTGGTATAGCTTGAAAAATATTAAACAACAAAGAACAATTCAAAAGGGTTAGAAAGCATTGAAGAGAAACAATGGAAAAGGGTAAACAAAAAAAATTATATTATGTGAAATTGAATAAAATGTCATTAATTAATTGTGTGAAATTGAAGTAAAATGTCATTAATTAATTGTTTAGTCTCAAAGTATTCTTACTGGTAATAGTGATTAAAAAATGTCCTATTATTCTTTAATAGGTAAAAAAAAAAGTAATTTTCCTGATAAAATTATTAGTATTTTTTTCTTTTTAAAATTTTATATTTCTAATAAAAAAATTCTTATTAAAGAGTTCAATTCTTTTTTTTTTTTTTAAATCACTTTAATGTATAATTAAGTAGGAAATAATTTATTCCCGTAAACACTTTAACAATTAATATAAAATAACTCAAATAACTTTTTCGTTGATAATATAATTCGTATATATAAGATCATAGCAAATTCATAATTAATTTTTATTTAGATAATGATAAAAATAATTATAATAAAATAAGATTTATTTTTTATCTTTTCAGATTGAAGTAGAATAAGTAATAAATCGGGACATTTCCGCACCAAACTAGTGACGACGAAGACATTTTAAGATCAAATTATTAACTAAAGGCATTTTAGTTCAATTTTTAAGATCATTTTTTATTATTACATGTGGAAATAATCTCAACATTACTAAAACTAGTAAAACTAATGCCAACATTATTAATACACCATATTCAGTACTCCCTTTGTTTAAAAAAAAACGACCTAGTTTGACTTGACATAAAGTTTACGAAAATAAAAAAGACTTTTTAATTTTGTGATCCTAAATTAAAGTTATGTTAAATATACCAAAACATTCTTAAATTTTGTAACTTTAAACCTACCACGTGAAAATTTAAAATTAAAATATTAAAAAAAAAAATCATTCTTTTTTTAAATAGACTAAAAAATAGATTGCTTGTCCAAACGGTTACAATATATAACGTTGTCCTCCACAAAAGTACATTATAGTCGTCGCTAATCTTGACCCAAATTTTACATCAATTTATATCAACCGCCACATGTACGGTAGGATGAATTACGATATTTAGTCAGTCCACGTAAGTCAAAGTTCCGATAAAAGCATCGCTATATCTAGTACTAGTACAATAGTTCCACGGTTCATTCTCTTATTAGTACTCTCTCCATTTCATTTCATGTTAATTTTTGAGGTATTTTTTATTTTTTAAATTAATTTAATTGTTTAATTTTTAAAATTATTTTTAAAGTGTTTTTTTAGTTTTATCTTTTATTAGTTAGTATTGGAATTAGTGATTAATTAATATTTAGTTATTTTAATTATAAATTTGATAATATAAGAATAAAAATGGAAAATTAGATTTAATTTATGTCTTAATCTATTTTTTTTTAAAGAGTGTGACACCTCAAAAATTAACTTAATATGAAATGGAAGAAGTATTTACTTGTGGAAACAGCAAAACATAAAATTGACACATTTTGTTGGCCAACTAGAAAGTCCTTATTTCTTTTTTTCTCTCCTAATCTTAACCAAAATCACTTTCTTGAAAAATTTATGGAAACAAGATTGTCTGTATTCCATTTTGTGGATGTTTCTAAGTTTCTTGTTCTTCTTGCAAGTAAATGTAAGAAAAAGTTGGAGTTTAGATCATATTTGTCATTTCACCGACAGTGGAACTGTGCAAGTAAGGGATCTTTAGTAGTAGTAGTAGTACTAAAGAACAAAGATAAGAATTTTCAGGAAAACTAATTGTTAGGGTTTACTTTTCTTGAAACCCCATTATCAGTTTTGGTATTTTGCTGGATTTTTATGGCAATTTTAAGTTAAAAACATGAGAAAAGAAGGATCTTGATGATAATAACTCTTCCATTCTTGTTTTGTCTCAGTGGCAAGCCGTAAGCAGTACTGGTTCAAATTCTTGTTTTTAGCTTTAGACCCTTGTGGTTCGGCCTTTCTTGAACCCCTGCATAGTGGGAGCTTAGTGTATTGTTTTTTTTTTTTTAACAGAAAATGGCAGGTGGTAAGATGAAAATATGTTTTAGTAAGATATATAGTTTTTCGTGCATGAAGTGTTCGTTTAAAGAGGAACATGGTCAAATTGGGAAGAGGGGTTTTTCAAGAATTGTGTATTGTAATGATCCTGATAATCCAGAACAGGTCCAGCTAATTTATAGGGGGAATTATGTTTCTACTACAAAGTACACAGCAATTAATTTCATACCCAAATCATTGTTTGAACAATTTAGAAGGGTTGCAAATATATACTTTCTTGTAGTTGCTTGTGTTTCATTTAGTCCTCTAGCTCCCTATACAGCCAGCAGCATTTTAGCGCCTTTGCTGGTTGTGATTGGGGCAACGATGGCCAAAGAAGGGATCGAAGATTGGAGGCGCAAAAGGCAGGTATATGCTTAATGTATTCTGATGCTTGAGAATCTTTTGTGCTAGCTACTGGTTAATCCTCTTTCATAGATTTTTATGCTCTGTTTTCCTCGGCTGGGATCAAATAGCTCCCTGGTCACCAATCACGATCAATTCTAGCTAGGGTGAAAATTAATCACTAAAATGGTTTTGCTTTTATGAATGGTTAAATGAACTAGGATTTAACTTGGCCAATGTGGTTTAGCAACTAAGGACAATGACTTTGGGGGGGTGTTGATTTCATAATGAGGCTGATAGACATGTTAAGTAGATTCTTGTAATATATTTGTAATGTGTCTAGGCAACAATGCTTGTGAAAATAGAAAACAAAGAGATGTGTAGTGACACTTTTTTACTAATAGTAGTGAAGCAACTTCAAAAAGAAGAACCTATTTGGAATAAATAAATAAATGCAGTGCCTTTCTTGACGCTCGGGTTCATTGCCTTAATGAACATGTTCTATAATTGAGCTTCCCAAAATGACTCGTAAATACAAAGATATTTTCTCAAGCACAAACGTTGACTACTTGATACAATTTTTTAAAATGAAATTTATTACTTTAAAACATTTTGTTTCCCTATTGGTTGAACACAAGTGTTTCAACTTTTTTATTTCCCTGGTGAAAAAGATTCTTTGAAAAGGATAATTTACTTAGAATAGTTACTGTTTGTTGCAGCATGTATCTCAGGTGTAAAATCAGATGTACTATAATGTGAGTGATCTGGATGTCATGTCGAAAAGCATCACTAGGACTTTCTGATGTCTTTAGTTGTGTAATTGCAAGGTTGTGCTTTTACTTTCTGATCAATAGTTTGCTCTTAGTCTATGTTGGCATGCCTTTGGTTCTGGCAGTCTGACAAAAACAAATGTTGGCAACTTGGCATGCTTTTGGTTAGTTGTAAGCAAGTTCAAAGATATATTCAATGGTCTTTCTTTGTAAAATTTTAGTTCTTTTTTATGCAATCTTTTTCAGGATATTGAAGCCAATAACCGGAAAGTAAACGTATACACTGAAAATCATACTTTCCAAGAGACTAGATGGAAAAGTTTACGAGTTGGTGATCTTATTAAGGTGTACAAGGATCAATATTTCCCCACTGATTTGCTTTTGCTTTCATCAAGCTACGAGGATGGGATATGTTATGTGGAAACCTCCAATCTTGATGGAGAGACTAACCTTAAGGTGAAGCATGCACTAAATATCACATCCTCCCTGCAAGACGATGGTTCTTTTCAAAATTTTAAAGGTGTTGTTAAGTGTGAAGATCCAAATGAAGATCTTTATACTTTCATTGGAACTCTGTATTATGATAATCAGCAGAACCCTCTTTCAGTGCAGCAAATACTTCTGCGAGGTTCCAAGCTACGCAATACTGATTATGTTTATGGTGTGGTCATTTTTACTGGTCATGACACAAAAGTCATGCAGAATTCTACAGATCCTCCTTCTAAGAGGAGTGGAATTGAGAAAAGGATGGATAAAATAATATATGTTCTTTTTGGTACCTTGATTACAATAGCTTTTATTGGATCTATCTTTTTCGGGATTGAAACTAAAAATGACATTTCTGGTGGGAAACTAAGGAGGTGGTATCTTCGCCCAGACAAGACAAGTGTGTTTTATGATCCCAAAAGAGCTACACTGGCTGCATTTTTCCATTTCCTGACAGCCCTTATGTTGTATGGGTACTTGATTCCTATTTCGCTATATGTGTCTATTGAAATTGTGAAGGTTTTACAGAGCATATTCATCAATCAAGATAGGGAGATGTACTATGAGGAAAGAGATAAGCCAGCTCATGCAAGAACATCTAATCTGAATGAGGAACTTGGTCAGGTTGACACAATACTCTCAGACAAAACAGGCACCTTAACATGCAACTCCATGGAGTTTGTTAAATGTTCAATAGCAGGTGTTGCGTATGGACGTGTTGTGACAGAGGTAGAGAGGGCCCTGGCAAAGCAAAAAAGAGATGGAGCACAGGAAGTAGGTGATACTTCCAATGACGTGAAGGAATCAACTGACCCTGCTGTTAACTCGGAGAAGTCTATTAAAGGATTCAACTTCAAAGATGAGCGTATAATGAATGGCCAATGGGTCCATGAGCCTAATCGAGACATGATACAAAAGTTTTTTAGAGTGCTGGCGATTTGTCATACTGTTATTCCTGACGTGAACAAAAAAACAGGTGAGATCTCCTATGAAGCAGAGTCACCAGATGAAGCTGCCTTTGTCATTGCAGCAAGGGAACTTGGGTTTCAGTTCTTTGAAAGAACACAAAACAGAATTACACTGCATGAATTGGATCATCAGAGTGGCAAGATGGTTGACAGGTAAATCTTTGATTTGGTTTTTCCTGTATTGGAATCTTGAATATTCAGAAGTTCTGTTCAAAGATGTGAAAGTGGTTTGCTCATCCAGTAGCCAAGATTACATCCACATTTCCCTATTTTGTCCTTTTGGGATGTGGTTTATCTACTCTGTTTATTTCATCTCTTTTAGTTGTGTGGTGTTGAAGAATCCCTGGCAGGGCTTATTTCTGTTGGTTGATATTTTCTCAGGGATTAAATACTAGTTTTGTGGCCTGCCAAGTGCCAACCAACAATAGTAGCTTTGTCCTTCAGATTTGTTGAAAACATAATACAAATAAATAAGGTGGCAGTTGTTTCAGAAACAGGCGACAAAAGTTCATTTGAGAAATGTTTTAAATTTTTTTTAAAACATGAAAAACTTCTCTTCAATCTTGTTTGTTTGAAAAAATCTTTATAGAGAAGTTGAAAAAGTTTTTTGACAAGAAATTTCAACATCTTTTGAAACCAAGCATCAGAAGTGTCTTCTGTATATGAAAGATCACATGTTATCAGAGTAGAAAGGTCCTTGGTCCTGAAGAAAAAAATCAGACCTGTACCTAAAGGGACATGTTGAGGACCTAATGTAAATAAATGAAAGTTTCACCTTTCAAACCTCTTGTGCTTCCTTCAGAGAAAAAAAACAGCTTATGTTTTTAGATAAGGCGATCACACAATTCAACAAGAATTATTGTCTAAATTCCAAACTGGGATGCTATCCTCTTCCTTACTCTCATCCCCTAATATTCTCAACTCAGATGCTTTTGCTTCAACAGCAAAGCAAGATTCATTGTTTCTATAAACCAGTTATGTTTAATCTGCTTTGATACTGAGATAAAATGATATATGAATAATATGCTGCAACTTATACAACTCTACGTTTCTTCAGTTTAAAAAAAATAAAATGCTGCAATGAACTTAAAAATTATATCAGGGCGTCGTCAATTCTTTACCTATCAATTGGTTATGGAATTATTTGTACCCTTTTCCTTTATTAGTTTTATTGCTTTCTGCATGACGTGGTCTTCATTTCAGATCATATCAGCTCCTTCATGTCTTAGAGTTCAGTAGTTCGCGGAAGAGAATGTCTGTAATTGTAAAAAATGCTGAGAACCAGTTGTTGCTCCTCAGCAAAGGTGCAGACAGGTCTGTCTCTCCGTGCACTGCCCTTGCATGTGTCTAGTTTTTCTTATCAAGTGATCAATATGATTCAAATCCTCCGATTCTGTTTAATTTAGACTGATATCTTCTTGCTCGTAATATTTCCTTTTGTTAGTGTGATGTTCGAACAGCTTTCAAAAGATGGGCGGGTCTTTGAGGGTATAACAAGGGAACATCTTAAACAATATGCTGAAGCAGGATTGCGAACTCTTGTTGTAGCTTACCGTGAGCTTGATGAGAAAGAGTTCCAATCATGGGAACGAGAGTTTTTGAATGCCCAAGCTTCTGTAACAGCAGATAGAGATGCTTTGGTGGATGCTGCTGCTCAGAAGATTGAACGGGACATAATTCTCCTTGGTGTTACTGCTGTTGAGGACAAACTTCAAAAAGGGGTGAGCTTTAATCTTGTGTTGCACATTGCATGCGATTCAGAGTAGCTTGCAACCTCCTTTTTTCGCTTTGCGTTGTACATGACTTGCTCCAATTCCAAACTGATTGCTACAGGTCCCTGAATGCATTGATAAACTTGCAAAAGCTGGAATTAAGATTTGGGTCTTAACTGGTGATAAGATGGAAACAGCTATCAATATTGGGTAGGTTTTAATAGTAAAATGATGCAACTTCTATAATCAAACGGTGAATGGAGTTCTCATCATCTTGCTGAATGTCCTCTAGGTATGCTTGTAGTTTATTAAGACCAGATATGAGGCAAATCATAATTACTTTAGATTCTCAAGACATATTGGACTTGGAAAACCAAGGAAACAAGGAGACTATAGCAAAGGTACAGGATTTTGGATTTGTTTTGCCTACAATAACACAATTTTTTTTTTTAATTCTATGTTTTTCACCAAGTTCAACTGTCTTAGGCTTCACATGATAGCATTACAAAGCAAATACGGGAGGGAATGTTACAAGTAAGCTCAAGCAGAGGAACTACTGCATCATTTGGTTTGGTCATTGATGGCAAATCATTGTCATTTGCTCTTGACAAAAAACTAGAAAAATCATTCTTGGAGCTTGCAATAAATTGTGCATCTGTTATTTGCTGCCGATCCACTCCTAAACAAAAAGCTCTTGTAATTACTATCCCTTACAGTTTTGTATTTAGAGAAATTTTTTCATGAGCTGTATACAAAGTTTGTTCAATATTTCATTTTGTTGGCCATTTGAATAATCTGACAAAAATATTTGAAGATATGCAGGTTACCAGACTGGTGAAAGTTGAAACACACCGAACTACATTAGCAATTGGGGATGGGGCAAATGATGTAAGCATGCTGCAAGAGGCTGATGTTGGGGTTGGCATCAGTGGTGTTGAAGGAATGCAGGTTAAATATTTTTGTCTAGTTCTTCCTCTTTTGTATTATCCTTTTTCCTTCCTCCATTTCTCAGCATTTGGATCCTCCCCTTCCCTTTTCTTCGTTTTCCCACTTCACTTACCTTTTCCTTGTCAAGGGTGGATATCTTTCCTCTAGTGTGGGGGTTTGGGTGAGGGATTAGGTAGTAGCTTTGGCTGTCCTGTTTTTTCTGTACATATTGCTGTATCTATTCTCCCTAGATTGTGAGCACATGTAATTTTGATATCTTTTATAAGGTCTGTTGGAGGCCTAAAAAGCTACTGAAAAATGAGGATGCAAGTACATCATGCAACTGTAATATATTTTAAGGAAAAAAACATGCAGTGTAAGATCCACCGGTACATGACTGTTTGATTATATAATGTAGTGTTTTGCAGCAATCTACTCTTTCTGTTGTATTATTTTTTCTGCAGTTAATTAACTTTCTGAGCAGAAACAAACTTTCTGACTAATGAACTTGATAATTGTGTCTTCTACTTGGTGTGTTGCATATCCACAAATTTCAAGTTCTTAATGTAGGAATTCTGCTAGCCTAGTAGCTGCTTATGATTGGTCTGCATTATGGATAGTCCGACTTTACGCATTGTAGCAAGCTTGAATTTAGTACGTTTTTAATCATCATTAGTCATAGTTCTGGAGGATTAGGAATTGATAATCAAGGAGTCAAGACTTATTGAAGTTTAGTGAGCTATTTTGGAAAATGGAGAACAGAAGTAACGTGAGGTACTTTAGTATATGTTAGCTCTTTTGTGCGAGACACTTTTCCTTTTGCTGATAACTGTTCCTCTGAAGCGCCTTATAACTGTTTCATGTTCGGATTTGACGAATGGTTTCTCAGTGGACTCTTCTATATTTTTAGATTAACATATTATTTTATAACTGCTCATGTGAATTTTTTTTTATGCTTCTACATTGATGTGAATTGCAATAGCATGACAAATTGTCATTTGCCCAAAGATGTACTGGCTTTGTTTCTCATTTCAACATTCTGCCATTGATATGGATTTTTGACTTAGCAGGAGCTGTAACACTGTTTTTCCTCTATCAGTTGCTGCAGTTTTTTTTGGCATAAATACTATTTACGAAGTCGGTCAATGCTTACAGTCATAAGATTTTTGCTGAAGACGTTCTCTCTTCTTGTCTCTCTTGATAGACTCTGATTTCTAATTGTGTAGTAGGCAATATGAGCACATATGCTTTCTGCCAAACAATGTCAATGTTTTAGAGGAGTTAAACTGATGATTCTGCAAATCTTACTAGGCTGTCATGTCAAGTGATTATGCAATAGCTCAATTCCGTTTTCTTGAGCGCTTGTTATTGGTCCATGGCCACTGGTGCTACAGGAGAATATCGATGATGGTAAGTATTCGCTATCTGTTCTTGGTGAAAAAAAAATAAAATTGGATATGACCAGAAACCACATCAGGCATTTTGTTCATCTTGAATTGTACCATTCTTTTTTTACCTTATTTGTACAAACTGAATTGGTGTAATTAACATTTGCAGGATTGAGTTGAATATTTTTATTTAAGCAGGCGTCCAAACATAATTATATAAGCAGGCTTACAGTTTTTTTTAACCATTAAGAAATATGACACACTATAAAGTGAATAGCCAGTTTCATGTTTGGTTTTGAATTAGAGACATTTATGATCTTCCTGATATCACCTTGGCATGGTTGCAGCTATGCTACTTCTTTTACAAGAACATCGCCTTCGGGTTGACCCTTTTCTGGTTCGAGGGCTTTGCTTCTTTCTCTGGCCGACCTGCTTATAATGACTGGTATATGTCATTATATAACGTGTTCTTCACATCGCTTCCTGTGATTGCTCTTGGTGTCTTTGATCAGGATGTTTCTGCCCACCTATGTCTCGAGGTTTGTCTCCTATTTTATACTTCCTTTTAAGCACTGCAAACAAATTATATTTATTTTAACAAAAAACTATTTCATATTCACCTACTTACAGCTAGACAAAAGCATGATAAGGAAGTTAAATAAAGGAGTGGTAACATTTACATGGTTGTGAATGCATAAATCACGTACATATAAGTATGCACTTAGGATTAGGCAAAAGCACGACGACGAGGTTACAAAAAGGCATTACATCGTTTCCATGTTTTATGTATTCTTTGATCTCTTTCCCAAGTGGACACAACTATACAAGTGAGCAAGAGAGCCTCAACCTTGAAAATCTTTTTTCTTAATTATTACTTTGCGGCAGGAGGTCTGATAGAAGTGAAGAATCTCTAAGGGATTACCAACAAGGGATAGAAGGTTTTGTTAGACGAGGCACGTGAAATGAATTATGTGGTGCTTTCATGCTTAATATTCTGTTTATGTGAAGATGTAGTTGGATGATTCAGTTACAAGATTTAAATGAATAGCTTAGTATCTATGAAGCCCGTTCATCTGAATTTTTGCTCAAGTTACTGATACATGCAAGTCGAGAAGGATTTTCGATTTCTTTATATCTCTCATAGCATCTCTTTTGCAGTTTCCTAAGCTCTATGAAGAGGGAACGAAGAACATTCTTTTCAGTTGGCGTCGCATTTTAGGCTGGATGTTGAACGGTGTTATCTGTTCTATGATCATCTTCTTTGGCACCACCAATTCACTCGTGCATCAAGTATTCCGGAAAGATGGTCAACCAGTTGACTACGGAGTCCTCGGAGTGATGATGTACACGTGTGTGGTGTGGACAGTCAATTGTCAAATGGCAATCTCTATCAACTACTTCACTTGGATTCAGCACTTCTTCATTTGGGGCAGCATTGCCATATGGTACGTGTTTTTAGTTGTTTATGGCTCTCTTTCGCCTATAATATCTACAACCGCGTACAAAATTCTTGTGGAAGCTTGTGCTCCGAGTCCTTTCTATTGGCTTGTCACACTTGTGGTTGTCGTTGCCACTTTGTTACCATACGTTACGCACAGGGCATTTCAAACAGAGTTCCATCCTATGTATCATGATCAGATTCAAAGGAATCGATTCGAAAGTTTAAACAGTGACTTTGCTGAGGAGTCCAGTGATAGAGGCAAACAAAAAGTACATCTTTAAGAATAGTTTGTAGTTTGTCACATTACATAAATGACTGTTCAATTTGTAAAGTTAATTAAGTTGTGTAAAGTAGATATATTTAACAATAATGAGTGAATGGGGCTAGGAAAGTAGAAACTAACATTTTGAGGTGTCATTTTTGGGGTGAAATTTATTATCATTGTAACATTCTAAAAACATCCCCTTTGGTAAAGGATTTGATTAAGCTATCATGATCTTCCTAAGTCGTATTAACGAAAAAGGGTCAAAATTATCCTTGAACTATCTGAAAAATGAAGTACATATATCCTTCGTTTAAAGGAAAAAAAGGCTCTTTATTTTTCAGAAATTCGATAAAAGGAGACTATAATAGCTCATGTGATCCAATTGAAATTAATTAATCAACATCAATCAACGGACAACGCAAGTCATCCGGGTGCTTTACGACAATGTTCACACTTTATTTGTTTCAAAATAGTTATGTCTTGGTTTGAAAGTTAATTTGATTAAAATTTTAAATTAAATTATATTAGATTATTTTGATATTTCAAAATTAAAATTTAGATATTAAAAAAATATACAAAATAATATTATAGATGTATTTTTTTCATGTTAATATAATGGAAAGTTGACCGAAATTTCCGTTCTACACGCATATAGTTAGATGATTTTATGAATTTGGTGTACTTATTTAGTTGATGTTGATATATACTATACCTATGTTTGTCTTATTTCCTTTTCATCACTGGTCGTTTCATTAGTTTGTTAATTTTCCTCTTCCCCGAATTAATTGTATCTTTATATTACTATTTTCAGTACTTATTTTTAAATGTTTGACACACTGAAACTATGTGCATTGTTAATTTGCTTAAATTCAAAGTTTTCTATTCCAATTTCAATACTGACATATTGCCGACTTGCCTTAAGTGCTATGCCGGCCCCCTTTGAAACAAACTGAGATACAATGATTAGCCTCTCACGAATGTTTAATATGATTCGTCCAAATTTATCTTTGAATATTTACATTTACATCATCAATACATAAAGAATAAGTTCAACCGATTAATAATTGCATTTCAGAAACGTAATTTATAGGATATATTTCAGTTATAAATTGTGATTCAGAAACACAACATATAAATTGGGACAAATGGCAAATTGCATTTTAAAAAATCAACTTATAAATCACATTTCAAAAGTTTAGCTGCGATGCAATCGACACACATCAAATGATGCATTATTGTATGTTATCAAATGACAAATTTAGTGCTGGAAAATATTATTATTATTTTGCAACAAAAGGACATTAGTAATACCGAATAATGAAGAAAACACAAGAAAAATAGGCCAAGGAGATGGCGTTTAAGCGGCATAAGAAGGAACTAAGCATTACATTAGCACATTTGGATGTAATTTGGGGTGTTCAACAGAAAACCCAAAATTGGAGTAAACCGCTTTGATAAAAACAACATGTATTAGGTCTGCTATTGTTAGAGTATATCTAAATGTAAATGACAAAATGATCCTAAAGGTACGATGGTTAAGAATATGTAATTCTTTACTATATGATATAGTAATCATTTTAGTCATAAGCCTTAAAAGTGACGATGCAAATAAGAAAAATTATTAAGTTTAACCAACAACTCACAACACAGTCAAATATTTGATTATTATAGGAAGTTATGCTTTTATCGATTTGAAAAAGAAAAGCTTGCAACCAATTTTTTCATTAGAAAAGGTTGGGTTTTTGCCTCTCGCGCCCATAACTAATTTCTTTGTTTCTCTATATCTATTTTGTTGTATGAACGGATAATGCGTTATAAGAAGAACAAGAAAATTATATACTTTATTTATGAATATCGATGTAATATAATTTAATCGAATCGACGTAATATAATTTACTCGGATGATATCTTTGATGCCCGCGTGTAAAGTGGATTGTCATCAAGGAAAAAGTTGCACCTTCTCAACTAAAAAGTAGATGCCCGAAAAGAAACGAACATCGCGTTTTGTTTATTAGTGAAAAATTGACACATTCGAGTTACTTATTCATAGAAGTTTCCAAAAATATAAATAAAAATTGAAGTTAGGTAAAAGGCTATTCAAAAGTTCTATGGTTATAGATTTATTTCAGAGAATTTATTTTTTAAAATCATAAATTCAAAATTTTATTAATTCGACTAATTATAACTTATTTTTAATACTCTCTTGAAAATTTCCTCCTTAGTTGGAACTAAAACTTGTTTAAGGAAACTTATATAGTTATTAGATATAATAAGTTAATCCAAATAGTCCTTTATTTCTTCTTTAGTAAATTTTCTTACCACGAAAAAAAAGTAACTGAATGAATTTACTTACAGTTATAGTAAGTTAATTAATTATACGTAACAGTTTATTTATGAAGAGGAACCTAACATAAGAAAAGAGAGTAAATATCCTGCTTCAATCAGTAATTACAGAATATTTATTGTATTTTTTCTTTACATCAAATTAAATTAATTTTAATTGTTAAAAAAATAAAATCATATTTTACATTTATGTTTTTTTTTTCTTCAAAAAGTTAAATATTTCTTGAAGTAAAAAAAAGCCTCTCGTTACAACTTGCACAAATACTATAAAAGTGCAGCTGGAAACTGAAACAGTCCGTCTTCCCTGTCATAAATAATTCTCTCTCCATTAATAAAATCATAACCTACAGAGACAATAAACGTGCACCAGAGCGTTTATGAAATTACAACTACTCACATGCAGGAAGAAGAATATTTTTCTCCTAGCTTTAGCAGCTACTCGTCAAATAGAGTGGCTGAGATTGCCGGAAAAATCTCCGATGAAATTAAATGTGATTCTGAGTTGATAGAAGAGAACGTTGACGGTGCTGAAGGAGATGAAGATTTTGAATTCTCTTTGGTATGTGAAAATCCAGAGGATTCGGTCGGTGTATTCCCCTTCGACCGTCAAATCCAGCCTATTTACCCCGTTTTCAACCGCGATCTGTTACTAAACGACGTTTCTTATGACGTAGATCGCGAAGGTGTTAACGGTGAATCGTCGGAAAACGTCAATAGTTCAGTTCAAGTTTCGTTAAAGGATTTATTCTTAGAAGAACGGGAACCGCTGTCGTCATCATCTTCCGAGGTCGATGAGTTGGAGAGTGTACCTCCGGGAACGTATTGTGTATGGAAGCCGAATATAACCGAGCCTTCACCGAGCAGATGTAAGAAGAGTAATTCAACGGGATCGGCGTTTAAGCGGTGGAATATTCGAGATTTGATGCGCCGGAGCAACAGTGACGGTAAGGACAGTTTTGTATTTCTGACACCGGAAAAAGGATTGAAAAGCGAAACGTCCAAAGCAAAGGACTCAGCAGAGGCGTCTAAAGTTGCCGGAAAATTGAAGGCAAAGGGCAACAGTAGCAGCGGTAACAAGGCATCTTCGATGACGGACGTTTATTTACGGAACCAAGCGGCAAAGGAAATGGATAAGAATAGGCGCAAATCATATTTACCATACCGGCGAGATCTGGTAGGTTTTTTCGCAAATGCCAGCAATATTGGTAGAACTTTTCCTCCTTTTTAGCAAGCTTCCATTTTTTAATAAATTAATTAAGTGTTTGTAAATATCTTAAATGAAGAACATGTGCGACGATTCCTGAATGATTTAGTTGTTATGGCTCGATTTTGTTTAGAGGTCGATTATTCACATGGATGATGAATCGCGATGAATTTTCCTAGAAATGTCTTCTATAAGCCTTGTTTAGTGTGTTTATGAATAAATCGAAAGGAGAGGAGAACTTTCTAGCTTAGGACCTAAAGTGCGCTACGCTCCACTTCATTCCTACCTGCCATCATATTATTTGTATTTTGTTGTTTAACACATTCTTTATGAAAACTTTAACTAAAAGTATATTTTAGTAAGTTATTTTTATTTTGGAATTTTATTTTAATTACTGTAATAAATGTAGTAACTACAAGTAGAAAAAGCTTTTTCCAAAGAAGTGTTTTGGCGTAAATAAATAGGCATATAGATTGCTGTTGGTTGCATTTAAGTTGCTTGGTGAGAGTTGGGGACTCGAGGAGAGATCGTGGGGGACTTTATTGTATAATCACGAATAGTCAAAAACCGCGCCAAAAAAAAAACCACACTATTCATTATCATTATTTAATAATCATGACTCATTTTCTAACCTTAATTATCAATTCCAAAACCTGAAACACAGCTTTTATTAGTGTTTCATTTGGTATGACTTATAAGGTATTTCCTCCGTCCCAATTTATGTGACTTACTTTTCTTTTTAGCAAGTTTAAAAAAGAATGACACATTTTTATATTAAGTAATAATTTAACTATAAAATATTTATTTTACCCTTAATGAAATGATTTACGGCAACACAAATTTCTATTATTCATTTTGGACCACAAGTTTTAAAAGTCTTCATTTTTTTTAAAACTCCATGTCGAGTCAAACTACCTCACATAAAATAGGACGGAGGGAGTATAAGATATGACAATTTCAGCGATATAATAGAGGACTATTTCATTTTGAGTTCGATTGGAGATATTAGGTAGTGTTGAAATTATTTATTCAACTATTTAGACCTTAATAATAGGGTAAGTTATTCCATATATATGGTGAAATAACTTATTCTGAAATAATGAATCACAGGATAACTTGTTCCCAATGATCCCCAAGGCTAAAGCCAGTTCTCTGGCTGGTTGTTTGGCTATGGAAATTAGCTTGCTCGATTTATTGACCGAAGAAAAATAAAGTTTCCTAAAATTTGAGTATCAAAACAGGGCATTGTATGCCAATAAGAACATGTCACTAGCTAAGAGCAAAATATTAATTTTCTAGTTTAAAGGAGTTTTCAAACACAACTACTGTACGCCGTTCTTTTTAAATTAATGGAGTAATCGAATAAATGAGATAATACATGAATTATTTATTAGTGAAATGCACATGAGCCTTCTAATCATATTTTACCTGGACATGCGATATGAAATTAAATGATATGAAGGTAAAGTTTGTATGCACATGTAATTTAGATTTTTTAAAGTTGAAAACTATCAAAATTTCTTCAATTCTTACCTAATTTTACCAAACAAACAAATCATAATTCATAAACAAGCTATCAGAGTTGATGTTCTAAGACACGGTATTAATAAATCACATAACTCCATGATTCTCTCATACATAAATGTTTACGATTATAAATTTTCAAAAACAAATAATTCTATAAAAACAACTATTCAAATACACCTATAATATAATGAGTCTTATTTAACAAGATTTAAATTTATGGATCAGTTTTACATTCAAAAAGTGAAATTATAATTTGGAATTTCTAATCATAGTATTTTTATTTTTTTTGGAGATTTCAAATTATATGACCAAATATTTATTAATTTAAATATAATTAAAAAATTATAGTTTCATATCGCAAATTTAATAGCTCCAGAACTTTCACTTTACCTGTTGTGGCTTGTGGGATTCGATTCACATTACGTCATACTTTATCATTTCCGGCTTCCTTGACCTACCCCATTTAATAGGGGGGGGGGGGGGGGAAATCCCATCATAATTCATAAACAAGCTATCAGAGTTGATGTTCTAAGACACGGTATTAATAAATCACATAACTCCATGATTCTCTCATACATAAATGTTTACGATTATAAATTTTCAAAAACAAATAATTCTATAAAAACAACTATTCAAATACACCTATAATATAATGAGTCTTATTTAACAAGATTTAAATTTATGGATCAGTTTTACATTCAAAAAGTGAAATTATAATTTGGAATTTCTAATCATAGTATTTTTATTTTTTTTGGAGATTTCAAATTATATGACCAAATATTTATTAATTTAAATATAATTAAAAAATTATAGTTTCATATCGCAAATTTAATAGCTCCAGAACTTTCACTTTACCTGTTGTGGCTTGTGGGATTCGATTCACATTACGTCATACTTTATCATTTCCGGCTTCCTTGACCTACCCCATTTAATAGGGGGGGGGGGGGAGGTAATCGCCTGAATAGTTTATCTTCCACTTGTTGCTTGCTTCATTCCTCTCTCCACAACTTAATTACTATTACATAAATAATTATGCACGTTCTAGCTAACCAAAAATAGTTTGCTACAACACCAACATAAATTAAACTATTTCCAACTATATAAAAAGAAAAAAAAAATCATATATAATTGAATCTAGAGGTTAAATGGGGAATTGAGCTGAATTTGGAGAGGAGAGAAGGTTTTCAAACGAACCTAACTATTAATTAATAAACGAATTATTAATCCGTTCAAAAGTTACTTAAATTAAAATAAATCAAAAAAGAGGTCATAACTCAATTCATCTAATTCTTACTAAATTTCAAAATTTTTTTAAAATAATTTATAATTTTTCCCTTTATTATGGCACACTAGACATAAATTAATTGCTAAAGAGCCAAAAAAAAAAAACTCAGCAAATCCCATAGAAGAATTACAAGATGACAAGATAATGATGTATAGAAGGTGAATTGTAGTAATGTATCTAATAAAAAGAGGAGAGAAATTAAAGGTGGGATAGTAGTAGTAGTGTTAAAGTAATAGTCATATTGACAAGTAGTGAAGGAAAGTAAGTCCTTCACATGCTGCTTTCATTAATTAGTCAAAAGATCCATGAAATCTGCCATATCCTTTGGGTTGTGCAATCTACTTAGACCACCTCCTGCCTAAAATTATCTTTTTCTACTGTCATTTGCCTTTAAGTAACTGAAAATGATTGTTTTGCATACTAAATTATGGTAGTAAATGTAAGATTTTACCTGAATTCGATATTTATATCAGTCTAATATAAGTGAATTATTGAGGCATGAGTGTGATATATTCCTTAAGAAAGATATTTAAGGACATAAAAGGATGATTTTTCAATATTTTCCTTCACAATCAATGTAATTAATCTTCTAGAAAATGAAAACCACTTTAAAAAAACCTCTTCTAGAAAATGAAAACCATTTTAAAAAAAACCTCATTTAAAAAAGGAAAATTTTGGGAAAATAATAATAACAATATACTCTTGAACTTTGAAAAACTCCCTTATTTTAACTATAAAAGAGTCTTAAAACTTCACTTATAATGCACTGAGGAGAGTAGTTAATTAATTACTTACACATCCCACATTTATCACTAAATAAGTAATTAATTACTATGTATTGTCATGTTAATAAATGATTTAACCATGATATATGAATTATTATAGTTTGATGTAAAATCTAGATGCGATAAAGTCTTAGCAATCGCTAAAGGTAAGAAGTTTAATGTCGTAAAAGTCTTTTTCCTCCCACTTGAATAGAAGAATGAAGGGAGGAAGTCAATTGCCCCTTCTCCAGCTAACCGATAGGGAAATCCTTACACAAGCCCAAAAAAAAGCATGGATCTAATTCATACATCGTGTATATGTTTTGTATATTTGAATTTACACACATGATTAAATTGGGCTGACGGGCCAAGAAATATGATAGATGCCTTTGAATATTATTGACGGGCCATATATGTGCAGCTTGAGATAGGCTCGACTCAGGGGCCCAAAATTTATTACATATTTTATAGGGCATCTTACATAAATCTCACTACTTTAGATCCCAATTACTAGGATTCCCGATAGTTTGTAATATTACTTTTTATACCATATTTTGGCCCCGAGATACATGTATCACTGATGGCGAGATACATGTATCCAACCTATTTTAAAAGCTGAGATACATGATTTATTAATTTAAATTAAAGGGGTTGTAACTTATTTCCTTAATTAATGGATTAATTGCTGACTAATTAACAACTCAACAAATTTACAGGATCTTGAGTATCATCTCTAACAAATATTCCTAAAATAACGAAATCATAAACCTAATTAATTCTGTTATTGTACTCTTCATCTTCTTCATCGGCTTGAATCATTAATGGCGAGATACATGTATCCAACAGTTTTTAAAGTTGAGATACACGATTTATTAATTTGAATTAACATCTTCATCTTCTTCATCAACTTAAATCATTAATGACGAGATACATGTATTCAAGCCGAGATACACGATTTATTAATTTGGATTAACCTCTTCATCTCTTCTTCATCAGCTTGAATCATTAATGACGAGATACATGTATCCAAGCCGAGATACACGATTTATTAATTTGGATTAACCTCTTCATCTCTTCTTCATCAGCTTGAATCATTAATGACGAGATACATGTATCCAAGCCGAGATACACGATTTATTAATTTGGATTAACCTCTTCATCTCTTCTTCATTTATTAATTTGAATTAACCTTTAACAAGAATCATCTGATTTTGTAAACAGTCAACCATTAAAATAGTTGAGAAACAACAAAAACAAAATAATGTAAAAACCTGCACATGGCTTCATCGGCATCCAACAACTCGTCGGAGTAAGGAGGAAGTATTTAATGTAAATTGAACTGAAACAAGTAATTGGATGAATTACAGAGAAGAAGAAATGCCTAAAAAGTAGAGAACAAAGAAGACGTACAGAAAAATCTTGTTTAGAAGGGTGGTTGCCTTTTTGCCTTCTAAAATGTTATACCAAAGATATAATCACACTCTAAGCAAGAAGATAGTGCACAACATTACATTCATAATGCGGTTATATGAAAACGCAAAGTTTTGTCATTTCCGGAGTTCTTTTTCAGATTGAGGGTGGAATCCGGTAAGGGCTGGGGTGGGGGAGGGGGGAGAGATATTGTTGGGGGAGGAGACTGAAGGAGGTTGAATTGTTAAAGCACCTTTAATTAAGGGATTTAAATTTTAGGATAATTATTCAATACCATATTTAAGGGATTTGTGTATCTGATTTAATTTTTTAAAATATATGGTATAATTATTAAAAAGTGGTATTATGAGTAATATTTTTAAACTATAGGTAACATATGTATATATAGTAGTTAAGTATGTCTAATTATGTAGTTTATCCTATTTTATAGAGTATATAATTAGTATAATTTATAAATAAAAAGAGTACTATTATAATTATAAGCACACTATTATAAATTCCTTTTGGTCTCCTCGATTTATTCAAGTCGAAGCAATTGAATGTCTAACGATAAATTGTACATGCTAGTTGTAGCAGAAATGTAAATGAATTCGCGGTATTGAGCTTTCACCCATCTATTTATTATCCAATTTTAACCTTGTATGAATTGAGCTAATTTAAAGGTATAACAAGCAGGTGAATTAGTTTTAAGTTTTTAGGTAGTTAAGTGAAAGATGATAGATCTATAATTATGATTTATGCCTGCACATGTAAATAATTTTACTGACGCCTCAGTTTGTTAATTAACAGAATCATTTATTCCACAATCTATAAATACAGATATGAGAAAGCGACTTAAGGTAGAACATTTTTTGTCCTTCGCAAAATTCATTCCACTTGTAATATATGGCAACAATATGACAACATTCTTTCAGCTTCTCTTCAGTCAAATTCTTTTCCATTTCGAGTTATGAAAGGTTGCTTAACTATATATAACAATTAAAATTTCAACGATATATATAACTTAAACTCGTAACTACGATAGAAAAGAAGGGGTGGGGTCCTCTGGTATAGGGTTTGATGTGTAATTTGACAATCTGACCTATGTGCAATTATGTGCCTAATATGTCGAAACGATGAGTAGTGATATAGACATTCTCAAATTGCCTAAAGAGGTTTGAGGAACATTTGCATGGACTTAAAGGGGCCAAAAAATACAGAATTTTCATTCTACCATCCATTGCCTATATTAAATGAAACATGCATCATTCTCTCTACCCTTTCCCAATTTTGTGGATTCCTTAAGATTATGGCCTCAGACATCCCTCAGAAAACATAGGTCAATGAGTCTTGCAATCTGCTAGGCTTTCATCTCGATAGGTTTATTATTATTATAGTATATATTTTCAACAAAATATTCATGATTAAAACGATGTGAAAAATTCAAACCGAGAAGCGTCAGGGGAATTTGGGGCCATCAGGAGGATATAGTTTCTTTTTCATTTCGACAGACCACAGTAGTTGGTAAAAGCTATAGCAACTTACAATTCAATTGATTCGGAAATATACACCACAACGATTGGGTAGGGAGTAAGATCATGCCAAAAATCATGTTCTGCACTCTATACAGAGAGAGTGTAATTGGGTTTTACTCTATATAGGTGCTTTCTTCATAATTGTGTATGTCTTGGTGGACAAAATTTCTTAGGAGATAACAAGTATGTGATGTAATAGTTGAAACTCACACAAATTAGCCAAAGTTCTAAATCATCTAAAAGGATCAGCAGGGAGCTTGTGGGAGACAAACAGGTATATAAATCAATTTACAAGCCAAAGTGCAATGGGGACTTTCAACATTATCCTAATGCAAAGGTGAGAAATATCATATCTTTATTCTAAATAAACTGACACTCATTTGCAATATATGGGTAATCTAATAAGTAAAGTTGATGCTTGTGCAACAAATTCTTTTTGCTAGTCACTATTTTATAAACTGAATAGGAGTATCCCTTAAATTAGCCAACCACATTTTTATGGCCCCCCCTTTTTTTTTCTTTCTAAACGGTAGATATGAATCGATAACTTTTGAAAAATAATTAACTCGTTGGATACATCGAATGAGTAAATAATTTTATAATGCCGACAAATATTATTTTTTAATTCAAAACTCATCTATATTCCCCCCACATAAGGAGAATTAGGCCATACTGTTGCAGAAACACATATGGTCCATAGTGATAATAACTAAAAAGTTCGACCACCAAATTGATAATTGAAGGAGATAAAAATTGAAAGAATGTGAAGCAAATGTTGAAGTACAACCACAAGTAGCATTAGATTGAAGATAGGACCTTATCTATTCTCATCCACTACCTTTTCCTTTTATCTTTCATTTATCTTCCTCCATTCATTTTTTCTTCTTCTTCCGTACGTAGATTTTTCGTTTGAATTTGAGGTAGTCATATATTTTTGTTTTTAATATTGACACATGTCACTTCACCACTTCTAATCGTGACATGTGGCGAGCATTGATCGGATAAGGGATATTTGGTAATTTGTTCAAAGAAATTAATGTTAAGTTAATTGAAGGAGTTCAAAAAAATTGCTTTGGATATTGTATTCACAAATAGGTACATAATATCATCTTCCATGCATACACGTATTTAGAGATTTAATCCCTCTAATATAATTGTGTAACGTTTATTCCAAATTAATTCTTGGATATATTGGAAGGGATACAATGGAAAAGGATCAACAACTTTTGAGTAAGTAGGAGAGGTTGACCGGAAAGGATGCAAGTCTGGTGTATCAGTTATTGTACCCATGGCAAACGTTGGGTACATAGCACAGTGCGAAGCGGATAATTGCTTTGCTACGACGAGTAATTTCGTTCTGACTTCCAAATTAGTAGTAAATACTATTCTGACTCTAAATCTGATGAATTTGGTACTAAATTGAGATTATGGCCATAATTGTTACTCTGGCGAGGCGAATGGTCATTGCATATATATGCATGTCCAAATTATGAAAATGACCATACGACAACCAAATAAAAGAAAGAGTGCAAATGTAGGTGGGAATATAATTTGTACTGCCCTACAGAAAAGAATAACATTGTCCATTATTCAACGGTGGAGTCAAAATTTTTACTCAATCGATTCAAATATAAGAAGTAAACACGCAACGAAGAAGTCAAAGAAAATTCAATGACATCTACTGCATATACATTAAAAAAAAAAAAGATTTTAACTGTCTATGTGCAGTTTAATTTTCTGAAAAGAGACAGAACCCTTCTTCCTGGCCCCATTATCCTATTTCTTTCCTCCACATCCCTTGATTAATTTTTTCTAAAGAAAAAAAAATTAGCTTCTTGAAATGTAAGGTTCTTGGCTTCTTAGCCATATGATTTTAAGGCAAAAGTAAGATGCAACATTGAATCTCCAACGTACAAACCTCATCTACAATGGATTGAAGCTCTAATTTGCTTAGCCATCACTTTCAACATTGTCTATTGAATTGGTTATATGTAAGAGTCCTAAAGAAGCAATAATCAAGGACCCATCCACTAGCTATAATATTACTAGTGAGTAACAAAGTAGTATAAAGGGCAAGCAAAAGCCAAAGGAAGCTCATTGAGAAATGTCAACTGCTTCCATTAACAATTGCCTTACTATCTCCCCTGCTCAAGCTTCCCTTAAGAAACCTACTCGTCCCGTTGCCTTCGCAAGGCTTGGCAACTCTTCTTCTTCTTCTTCTATTCCAAGTCTCATCAGAAACGAGCCCGTCTTCGCTGCCCCTACTCCCATCATCAACCCCATTGTGGTACGAATTTAACTTATGTATTTTAACCTGTTATAACAAGTTATTTACATTTGACGTTACTTTGTTTTTTAAGCAATACATTTTTTTGTTTTATCGTATTGGTAACGACTTATGTGTCCATGCATGCTAGTTCACGTGAAAATTCTATATTGGCATAGTTCTAAACTTTAGTTTCTAGCTACTCTAAATAATTAGTGTTGTTATTTTTGGCCATGAATCTCCTGAAGTTAGGTGAATTGATGTCGCTCTGAATTGTACACGTCTATTGCCTATACTCCATGACATAAACCATATTCTTTCCGTCCTAAAATAAGTGTTATTTTAATTTGTTTCACACTCATTAAAAAAAAATGATAGTTTACTCAGTTACTCTTATTTATTACTCCGATATTTCTTGAGAATTGAGCACTAATTTTTTAATATAAGAATATAGTTGGGAAAAAACATACTAATTTTTATTTTGAAATTCTAAGATGACACTTATTTTGAGAAGGAGGAAATAACATATTAAACTTGAAAATGAACCAAAATAGAGGTGGCAATTATGTAGAGGTTCTGGCAAAATGGAAATTAAATTCGTAGGGTCGTTTGTGAATTCTGTGGATAGTGTTTTTGCTCTCTATTTTAATTTTTAAAAAATAATTATTACTTTCTAGACAAATTCAATAATCCAATGGGTATCCTCGTATGTGCCCATCCTACAAGTGATAACTACCAGTCTACCATAAGTTTGTAGGATGGTATCTATTTATTACGTTGTTTTTGTCTTAATTTCTAGTTTTGGTATCCACCTAAATCGAAGATAACCGACCTTCTTAATACTCCATTGTATTAATTATTTCACGTCTTCTTTTGACATCTCCATCACTTTATAATGTGGTTACTACTTGCTATAACCAAACTTACTTGCATTTTATTTCAACTTAAAAGTGAAAGCGAAATTTCTCTTAGTCTAAATTTTTTAAAAATATATAATCAACAAATATTTAAAGATAAATTTTCAAAATCTATGGTCAAACATTAACTTATATATATTATATATACGTCTTCCAATATGCTAATGAGAATTAGAACTTGCAGAGAGAAGAAATGGCAAAAGAATCCTACGATCAGGCCATTGCTGCACTCGAGAAACTCCTCAGGTTTGTACTCTCTCTACGACTCTACCTCTAAATCACAATACTTCTTTTTTCTTGATCAAGTGGGCTCCAAAAAATATGCATACATATATACGTAGATACGTACTCAAAAAAATGTTAAAATTTGCAAAACTGCCGAGAAAACATAATCATGCAATGTTTATTCGTAAAATTCAATTTCACAGCAACAGAACATGTTAATTGGTTTCAATTTCTCCAGATAAAAGTATTTAGTGCGATGTGCTCAAACCACAAGTCATTTTTTCTACCTGAAATATCGCTTCAATAATAATAATAATGGTCTAAATTATTTTATGCAATTACAGTGAGAAAGCAGAACTTGGACCAGTTGCTGCAGCAAGAGTTGACCAGATTACTGCTGAATTGAAATCAGCAGATGGCAGCAAGGCCTTCGACCCTGTTGAGCACATGAAAGCTGGCTTTATTCATTTCAAAACTGAGAAATATGAGTAAGCAAATTCATCACTTTCTTCAAATTAAAATTTCTGCATATTTGATGTTGTAACATTAGTGCCTGATAATTTTTCTTCTTTTCTATTAATGTACCAACAGTACAAACCCAGCCTTATATGGTGAACTAGCAAAGGGCCAGAGCCCTAAGGTACAAATTCCTTGTTAATTTGTTATCTAATTTTATTGTACGGTTTCTGATGAGTCTATTGCCCAAAATATGTAACAGTTCATGGTTTTCGCGTGCTCTGACTCGCGAGTGTGCCCATCCCATGTCCTCAACTTCCAACCTGGTGAGGCATTCATGGTTCGTAACATTGCCAACATGGTCCCTGCTTATGACAAGGTCAGTAACAAATCAATCAATTATGCTTCAATCCAAAGTATATACGAGTCGATTATTTGGCTTTGGAGTTGAATTTTTAAAAATAAAGATGGGATTGAATTTGAACAGGTGAGATACTCTGGAGTGGGAGCAGCCATTGAGTACGCTGTTCTTCATCTTAAGGTGGAGAACATCGTTGTCATTGGCCACAGTGCTTGTGGAGGTATCAAAGGTCTCATGTCTCTACCTGAAGATGGTAGTGAATCAACGTACGTCACTCTTTAACCTTTTCTACAATTATTCATTCAAAAAAACTTATCGCTAACAGATCATTGATTAATAATCTAATAAACGCAGTGCCTTTATTGAGGATTGGGTGAAAATTTGTTTACCTGCCAAGGCCAAGGTTCTGGCCGATCACGGAGATAAAGAATTTGGACATCAATGCACAGCTTGTGAGAAGGTAAAATTCAAATTTAACTTTTTGAATATCAATTAATTAAATGTATAGCAGTATTTTATAATTTGACGATGATGAAAAATGTTGCAGGAAGCTGTGAACGTTTCACTTGGAAATCTGCTTACGTATCCATTCGTGAGAGAAGGATTGGTGAAGAAAACATTGGCATTGAAGGGAGGTTACTATGATTTCGTGAAGGGAGGATTTGAGCTGTGGGGACTTGAGTTCGGTCTTTCTCCTCCTCTTTCCGTATGAACTTAATTCAATTACCATTTGGCCCTCACAATTTCCTTCCTTTTTTTTCGCCTGACAGTACTTTTGCTTTGCTTATGTAATTGCTTCGCAAAATCAACTGTGTATGTTGTTTGTATGTATTATGTATGTATCAATCAAATATGGAAGAGGCACTCGTTTTTATATTTCTGAAATAAATAAAATGGAGACTACTTTTGGTTTGAAAAGTTGTAGCAAGGTATAAATACGTTTGTGGTGGGCTTTGGTAGGTAAAAGATGTGGCCAGTATACTGCACTGGAGGCTCATGTAGAGACAGAGAGATCGTCAAGCAACAAGAGGATTCCCAGATTTAATCTGTTATCTGAACCAATTCTTGCTCATGTAGACCAAAAATTGGCCATAATAATAATAATAATCATCAAACACTCTTTTCGGCTACAATTATACTAGTTTTCCACTCTAGTTTAACTTCCATGATGTTTCCATCATTTGTTAGTATCAGACAACAATCCATTACAAAGCGGAAAATTTGTCTTAGTTTGCAAACAAGAGTGACCCTTTCACTCTTAACCAGAGATTTGAGGTTTGACTCTAAAATTGAAAAGTTTGAATTAGTTGAAGCTAATGGATTGTGAATACCAAATAATAATCTATATAAGAAAAAAGAAGCAAATCAACAAAACTTACACATAATTTTGAAAAATGACAAGAAAAGAAAAGGAAGGATTTGAAGCAAACTTCAGAAAAATATCTAGTCTAGTAAATGAAAGAGCTAACATCGGTCGACACTACTAAAACAAGCCATAGCAGCAAAGATAAACAAGGAATTTAATTCCTCTTTGGTACTGCATCATCATGGAATATTAATAACAATTCTGATATGAAGTCGAGCCTGTTTAGATGGACTTATAAACATTTGGCTTAAAATAAGTGTTTGAAAGTTTATTTTAACTTTAAAATATCTAAAATAAGTCAATTCAAACAGACTTTTACGTTAGCTGAGGTATTCAAAATGATTCATGACTACAACCTTCAGTTGTATGAATTGCTGAAAAAGTACAAATGATGAAAATGTCAAATGGTCTATGACATCTGCACTAGTGTTTTGTTGCTCTGTAAATTTAACGTCAATAATAATATAAATTGACTATCCATATATTTAAATAAAAATTGAAAAATGCAATGTAAAAAGTATAGTTGGATTTGGAAATTTCTAGGAAAAGAAGACAAATAGCCAAATCGGCTCTGTTTTTTAACTGTCGACCGGCCGTACCTTTTTATTAACCAAAGATAGCGGAAAAACTTTTACATCCATTCGTTACTTGGCTCCACTCAAGGCTAAAGACAGAAGATTAGAAATGCATTTTGGGGCATCTAAAATTTATAAAATAGGTCCAATTAGCTAGTGATTTTAATAATTAAGATATACTAGGATTATTTTGAATTTTTCATTGATATGAGCCGCTCTAACTTAATTTTATTCATTATTCTTCATGTTATAATTTCCATTGAGTCACGACCACAAGGCAAAATGGGCTTAGACGCTCTAGTAGCCCATTTTTAGGGCTGCTATTCAAAACATAAGCAACTTTTGCAACTGTATTTAAAATATAGTCAAAACTTAAAAAGAGTAGCAAGACCTATTTCTGCAAACGTTAAGATGGTAGCATGAAGTTTAGTTCTTCCAATTCAAACTTCAAGCCACTGTCCTAAATATACACCACGTGCATATTTATTTACCGACTTACCGTAAAGATAAGGTAAGAGCAGTGTATATTCTATCCTTTGCCGTTCTTAAATATAGGACTATATTGGATATGTTGCTGTTGTTCACCACACAAAACATTATTCAAATCAGAAAATAATATCAGCCAACAATTATCATTCACTACATGGATAAAATGATTTTGCGAACTCGGATGGATATTCAGTTAATTCATAATGACATTGATGGGTCTTTTCTCAAAAGAAAATGGTATATATAAGTCAAACTTTTAACGTAAAACATAAACAAGTCTTTTTTAAAAGTTTGATGACATATTTGAATCTTTTTCTTATAAATAAAGTTCTGAATATCTATAAATTCTCCGTGTATTTATTTTTTTATATTTTAAATACTCTTAGTAAAAATTATAGAATGTATTTTAAACTGCAAAATGCAAAAAATTAGAATGTGCTCATGCTATCTAGATTGTGCCATTGTGGACAGACCAGTGTAGAACGTTCCATGGGCCTGACTTTGTTGTAACGGATTGAAACAAATCATAGTCAGACCTGATTCGTTGATCAAAGAGAGGGGGCATTAAGGTGCAGCGTTACTCCTGTGGTGTGGCATACACATGAGCAATAGTCACGTTGAGAACGTAGATCACACAATATTAGAAAGAGCACCCGAACCGAAGAACCAACTAAATCGGGTCTCTGCTCTACTCTAAACAAGTCAGCTCTCGGCAGCTGTCTTCTTAACAATGGCTGCATCTTCACACTCCTTAGCTTCTTCTGCTTGCTTCTCCACAACTCCGACACGGAAAATTTCCGGCTCAGATCGATTTCAACTTGCTAAGTCTATACTCTGCCGGAAAATACCTGGTTTCGCCGGCAGTGTGGTCTGTGCTCGGCGTATTTGCTCTAACTATGCCTCTTCCGATGACCAGTCCAACTACAGGAAGAATCTTATGGATAGTATTTTTGTGGCATGCACTTCCGTTGCCTTGTCTTTTTCTCTCTATATAGCAGACGTTGACCCTGCCTCGGCTTTTGTAGTCACTTCACCCAGGAAATTGCAGACTGATGAACTTGCTACTGTTCGCCTCTTCCAGGAGAATACACCTTCCGTTGTGTATATTACTAATCTTGCTTCCAGGTGATCTAACAATGAGGATGATTTTTTTTCTTATATGTTGATTTACGAGCATTTAAGTTTGTAGATATAGTGCTTGATGAAAGTCTGCTAGATGTATTTCCTGTTATTGTAATTGACGTCCACCTTTGATTTTCCGGTTTGGTTAATTTGAATTCCGTCTGTGATATTATAGGCAGGATATGTTTACATTGGATGTATTTGAGGTGCCTCAAGGGTCTGGGTCAGGCTTCGTCTGGGATAAAAATGGAAATATTGTTACTAATTATCATGTGATTCGAGGTGCTTCTGATCTCAGGTGAGTTAATTGGCAACTGGCAACACATTTTCTGTTTAAAACAAGTTTCTATTTCATTTTTGTATCTGCCTAAATGGTTTCAGGTGTCAAGTTCCTTGACACAGTCGTTATGTTATTTCAATATGCTAGCTGATTGCTCTTATACTAGCATAATTCTAAAACTTTGATTGTCTTAACTAAGGGAGAATTAGGAAACCTGCAATTTTTTTCATGATATGAATTTCGTTGGATTGGTACGTGTCTTAGTTGCTTAATTTTCGTTTTACGCTCTAATTGCTAGTACTAATATAATCTTAGTCTTGCTCAGAGTGACTCTTGCTGATCAAACTACTTATGATGCAAAAGTTGTTGGATTTGACCAAGATAAAGATGTTGCTGTATTGCATATCGATGCACCAAAAGACAAGTTGCGACCTATACCAATTGGCGTATCTGCAGACTTGCTCGTTGGTCAAAAAGTATTTGCTATTGGAAATCCAGTATGTGACGAAATACAAACCTGCTAGAGAATTCTATTCATGTAATAATAGTACTTTTATCTGGTCTGTTGTCCCTTCTCTAAACCTAGTTTGACCCATTTTATATTCAGCTTTCGCTTTAGAGGAAAACAATTGTCTTGCAGGCGTTCATGAGCATTACAACTATTAGAAAGTATAACTTTGCATATAGAATGCTAGTGCATTTTTGTTATCAATAAAATTTGTGCAAGTAAGAAAAAAACCAACTGATAGCGAGTACAACTTAGTTCAGTCTTCTGTTTCAAATGTTTGCTCGTTAGCCCACCTTCTTCTCCAGCTAAAGAATCAGTATCTGAAAGTTGGCTATTACTTCTGAACATTTATCAGCCTGCTAATATTCATAACTGCTTCTTTTCCCATGAGTTTAAAGCATAACGATTCCCCCCCTACAGTGCTCCAACTTCTGCCAAAATGTGTCACTGACTTACACTTAAATCAAGGTACTTGTTAAGGGCCCTAGAACAATTCTTGACTTACACATTGGAAATCTCTTGTTGCAATGAGTACATGTTTCTTGTATTTAGGTACCCCCACCACTTCACACCTCTTTTTCCTCTTTATTCATATAAATTTACTATAAACATGAATATTTTACTTCTCTTTTATGTTTCATCTGGAAACACATGATGACTGATCTTTAATGTAAATATCTTTGCAGTTTGGACTTGATCATACACTCACCACTGGTGTTATCAGGTATTTAGACATTTCATTTATGGTGCACAGGGTCCTAATGTTCAGATATTCCAGTGAAATGGTGCTAATTATGTTGAGTGAAGATAAGAGATAAAATAAATGAATCCAGACACTCAAAGTTGTGGTAAAAGGCTTGTGCCATCAATGACTAACGAAGTGAAGGAAGTAGACGAGAGGAAATAAAATAAAATGACGTTATCTTCTTTCCTTTGTTTAAAACGGAGATGAAGTAGAGAATTTTGTCTAATCTTTTCCATTATTTCAACTGAAAGACTAGCCTTGTGATGTTGATGTGGTTGTCACTGTTGAGTGCCTTGCACCCATAAAATCCAAGAAGCAAACATAAATATTAACCATATCTCATGGTAAATGGATACATATGCATAAGCAAGCTGTGTTGGATATGGATTAACTTAACGCTATGGATCATACATATTCTTTAATATCACTGATTAATTTATATGTTTCTAGTGGCCTTAGGAGGGAAATCAATTCTGCAGCTACTGGCCGCCCAATCCAAGATGTTATTCAGACAGATGCAGCAATCAATCCTGGTAACAGTGGAGGGCCACTTCTAGATAGTTCTGGAAATCTTATTGGAATAAATACTGCTATATATTCTCCTTCCGGTGCATCATCAGGTGTTGGATTTTCAATTCCAGTTGATACTGTAAGTTACTGTTTGTCTTTCAGAATTTTATTATTTGCTATGCTAAATGAAACTTTTAGGTTCAACATACTTCCCCATTTAAAACAAACTGATTTATTTCACCCTGCGGTTCAGAAAGTAGCCCTTGCTTCTACTAAGAGGTGGTAGTCTCTCCCCTGAAGATTTTGATTTTTACCTATTCAGGTCAGTGGCATTGTTGATCAATTGGTGCAGTTTGGGAAAGTCACAAGGCCAATTTTGGGCATAAAGTTTGCACCTGATCAGTCCGTTGAGCAACTGGGAGTCACTGGAGTACTTGTCCTGGATGCTCCTCCAAATGGTCCTGCAGGCAAAGCAGTATGTTATTTCCTGTATCTTTTCCCTTCTCCTTCCTTTTATACACTACAATCATCAGCAGTTTCCACCAGTTATTTCACTCAACCTATTTTCTTTCATGTGATTGTTTATACAAGCCAGTTTAAATTTGTGACTAACATGATGAGAAACCGAATATGAGATGTTAAATCTTGTACATGCAGGGTCTTCTACCTACTAAACGTGATTCCTACGGAAGACTTATTTTAGGTGATATAATCACATCTATAAATGGAAAGAAGGTCTCTAATGGCACCGACTTGTACAGAATTCTTGACCAATGCAAAGTTGGAGATAAGGTAATTCATACATCTATTGCGAAATTTTGCATCTTTATTGTTGGCTTAGAATTCATATGGAGTACAGAGCATTTCTCAAGCATATGCCAACTCACAATGCTTTTAGATAAACATTATATTTGGAATTGCACCTTTGCTTGCATAGAACTTTATTAGTTGATCTTCCTTTTTATTTCTGCAACTTTATTTAAGTGATCTTTAAGAATATGAATAGTTAGTATGTCACCTTGATATTGACAGTAGTAAGGTTTTCTCTATAAATTCCTATGAATCCTGCTAAATATTTTGTTTTCCATAAGTTTGTTTACGTGCACCTACTTTTTCATTAACATTTCCATATTTCCATTAGCTTTTCTCCTTCCAGTATTTGTGAGATAATTGGAAAGTATTCAGTGTGGGAAGGTAGTGAAACGTGGAACTACATTTGTGGGAATTGTAGTAGCTAAGCTTACGGCTGATGTTATGAACAGGTAATTGTGGAAGTGCTGCGTGGGGATCAGAAAGAGAAGATCCCTGTACTTCTGGAACCAAAGCCTGAAGAATCGTAGTTCCTCAAGTGGATAAGAGTATGTGTTAATATGCATTTCTTGGCGAACAAGCCCATATTATTAGTGCATCAATTGTTGAATGGTTGTGTATATACAAAAACTACACTTAAAACTAAGGTGCAAGCAATATAGTTGGGAGTCTTAACACTGCTGCCTAAATATTTCTAAAGTATTAGATATCCTCAAATTGTATAATGTTAGGCAAGATGGGTGTCCACATAAGTCGGGATGACAGAACTACATCAATCTGGTGAAATTCCCAATCCTAAATCAGATGAAAATGACGAACTAGAAAATTATTTGGTTAAACTGTAAGCATGAACTGATTTGCCTTGCAAGTTCCTTAAAACTTAAACAGCTAGATGTGACAACAAAAGGATAGCAAAAGTCCAGCATATTCTATTTACATTCAAGATACAGAAAGACCAAATTGATAAAGAAACATTATCTACTCTGACAATGAAATTTGAAAATTTTAGTCCAACACTATTATATTTACATTCAAGACATGGCAAGATCAAATTGATTAAGAAACTTTATCTGTTTTGACAATGAGAATTGAAAACTTAAGTCTACCATTATTCTATTAGCATTCAAGTTACACCAAGAACCACCCAATGTATTAGTGGAATGGATAGTATTCCTCCACCCTTAATCAGAGGTCCTAAGCCCTGAATACAGATTAGTTGGGGTCGTCAGGGAGCTGAACACATTGATACAGAAAGAACAAATTGATAAAGAAATGACTGACTAAGAAATTGAGAATTTTAGTGTACCATTATATTAACATTCAAGATACACAAAGAACAAATTGATAGTGAGACTTAATCGACTCTGACAATGAAAATGAAAAGTTTACATTCATTTCTAGTACAAACCGTATACCACAAGCAGGAGGATCTCAATTCCTCATTGCCCAAGTAAGACAATTTTATTTTCCTAGTTTGTCTTATCCAAATGTACAAAAAAATAATGCCCCAACATGACAACGAAGACCTTATTCGTTTATCTTTCTAGTATATCAATCTCTTGATCCTTGAGGAAAATATGAGACATGTTACCAAGAAGTGTTTCCAGGGATCTTGATTTCCTGCTCCTCACTCTCCCTGATTCTCTTAATAACTCAGTTAATCTCCTCTTCTCATCATCCACATCAGGATTTGCTGTCCCAAGTTTCTCCTCCCTCATTCCAACGACGAATTCTAAGATTTCAATTGCATCATCCGTCCTGCAAACACAATTAATGATGATTATATTGTTATAACGAAGAAAAAGCAAACGTAATATAATAGTAATATGACAATCAAAGACAGCAATTACCTGCCCATTGCATCATAAGTTCCAGCAAGATTGCTGTATATTCCTAATGTATCTGCGTGATACGGTCCACATTCAGTCTCTAAAATTATCCTTGCTTCTTCAAATAAGTCTGCAGCTTCGTTAATTGCATAAAGTTGTACACAGGCAAGTCCCATTTGGTTTAAAGTAATACCAAAAATTGCAGACTTCTTCTCTCCAATTTCCCTGAATTTCGATACTGCAGTTTTCAGGGAATCGTACGAGTCCATATACTCCCCCAGAATATAGTACAGGACCCCAATCTGGGCTTCAATTCCTGCAATAGTGCTCTGTTGTCCTGGTGCATTTCCATACGCTTTTATGGCCTTCTGAAGCAACTTGAGCGCCTGATCAGGTTCGTTCATTGACTCATAGATCACAGATACATCGACAAGACCACTTGCAATCTCTTCTGGATGGCTTCCAGGGACGGCCTTCGTATAAATCCGAAGTGCATTTTCACAGTAAGATTTGGATTCCCTGAATTTTCCAATCTTATTGTACAAATCAGCCAAACGTACATAGACCGATGCAACTGAGGGATGGTTCTCTCCTTTGGTAGACTTGAACATAGTAAGAGCTTTTTGGTAAGCACATATAGCCTCATCATACCGTGCCATAGATAAATATGCATCGCCAATGTTGCAGTCAATGGACGCTACTTCAGCTTCCTGGCCACTAGCTGCCATGGCCATGCCTGCTAAAACATAATGCTCAAGAGCAGCCTCGTAGTCTCCCTTTGAATCGTAGATAAGCCCCAAGAGTCTCCTGTCAGCAGCTTCTTCAGGAGAAGCTGATGAATTATTCTCCCTATGAATGTCAAGTGCCATTTGACAAAGCTTCTCAGCCTCATCAAATTGCATAGCTTGAACATGTGCTTCAGCCACATACCTACAAGTCTCGCCAAATCTCGTGTCTTTCTCCCCAAGAACTTGCCTTTGAATTTCCAGGCCAGCAGTGTAGCACAGTATCGAGTTCTCTAACTGTCCGAGCATTGCATATGTATCACCTAACTGCATGCACCCTGCAAATTTTGCGAGTGCATGATTTTGTCCCACATCCAAGTCAGGAATTTCAATTGATCGCTCCAACAGTGGAATTGCCTCGTTGTACTTCCCTAATCGACAATTTAACGCTGCTACAACGTGCAAACACATAACAAACTCTAAACTGTTCTTTCCCTTTGAAGAACTCTCAAACGATTTCATGGCTCGAAGGGCTAGTTCAAGAGCCTTTTGAACATTTTCTCCGGCCGTTGAAATCATATCCCTGGCTTGTTTAAGTAAATAGGGTCCTAAATATCCTGCCTTAGATGAATCCTCATTTGCATTCGAATTCTTCTCATTCTTCATGGACATAGTTGCATTGAGCTTTTTCAAATTCCCAAATCTTTTGGGAGAAGGCTTTTCATTAAAAGACTTACTCCTTGATCTTGGTGGCTTGTTAGATATTGGAGAATCAGTTTGCAAAGGAGAAAACTTCTTTCCCTTTGCCGACCAAACAGAGTTGGGACTTGCAGGATATGTTTTAATTTTTCCCAACTTCTCATCATTGCGTACTTTGTCATGCTCAGAAAGCCCCTTCTTACTATCCAATTCACCAAAATCTACCCCTGCAAGGTACCTTAACTCAGAGTCAATTCTCGATTCCTCACCATATGATAGAAAGCTCCTTCTCGAAGGAGAATAGTCGGAGCTCTGCATTTCATACACATTATTGTATAGTTGCTCAATTGAAGTATCAACACCTCCATTTATATCCAGATCAATCGACTCAGTTTCGCGACTATGTGTACTCAACGGACTCCTCGGAGACCCTTGATCGAAAATTTCTCTGTGAGGTAGAAAATGGCCATTAGGTTCTTTGTGATTTCCATCAACAATTGATTCATCCATGGCAAATTCAGGCATTGAATCTCTGTTTCTTCTACAGACAAAAGGGAAAATAAATTAATATATTTTCGTTCAAAGTGACAGAAATCCTACATAATCATAAATAATTAACTTTATAAGCAATAAATCACAAAGCAACCTTTGACTCTAAAAGATTTAACCGCACACGAAGCATTAAATAATATTTCAAAGTGCAATATTCAAATAGGGAATTCAATTTATAACTCTGCCTTTACTTGTTAATTACTCCTTTCCCCTGTTTCAAACGTAAGAATGTTCAAACGCATTTCGAGATCATATCCGCATTCCTTCAATATACTCTTCATAAATTAATTATATTTGATCATAAAAGGTAAACAAACATAAAATTTCGATGTCTACAACCGCAATGAAACAGAAGAATAAAGAATTAAAAAAAATCGTGTACCTCGAATTCCCTTAATCTTTGTGAGGAAAATGCAGAGAAAAACTTGATAGATGAAGAATAAGAATGTAACTGTTATATATGGAATTAACGTGTTTATGAGTTATATAAAATTTATTGGTCGATGATGATGGTGGTTACAGAACAAGGAAAGGAAGTAGGTACAGAAGAATTTGAGAAATTTTGATAATGAGAA
The DNA here is from genome assembly GCF_000226075.1 of Solanum tuberosum. Classification (NCBI taxonomy): domain Eukaryota; kingdom Viridiplantae; phylum Streptophyta; class Magnoliopsida; order Solanales; family Solanaceae; genus Solanum; species Solanum tuberosum. The sequence continues at coordinate 2,912,280 of NW_006238930.1, read as the reverse complement.
ATTAAGATAGAATGTTGAGATTAAAAATGGAAGAAGAAAAAATAAAAGTGGGGTTACAGAGAGGTTGGAACGTAGAAGCATGAAGATGACTTATCATCTGCCAAAACTTTCCCCCTTCAACCGCCCAATTCCCCTTTCTTATTTACGCCCTTTTCTTCTCTCTCTCTTATGTATCCCTTCTTCTTATTTTTGGGGATTTTTTAAAAATATTTTCCAACTTATGCTTCGCTGTGACTTTGTCATACATGGCGCCATTAACGGTTTTTCAACGCCATCGATTTCATGCACACACACATATACGCACAATAGACAGATAGTGCCAAAGATATTTATACAATCAGTTAATTTCTACGATTTAATAATATTATAAAGAATTATTACACAATTAAATCATATTATGTCTATTTTATTTTTAACATTAGTGATCTCACATTTGAAGAGACTTAATTTGTATATATCCTTTGATGGACGATAATATGGTAAGAATTCTTATTATATACATTAGGCTACACTAATATATCTTAAGTTCATATATTATGTACATAAAATAAAACTTAAATAATGACTGTGTGAAATATTTTACATGTAATAACAAATTATGTATTTTATTTTATCAATTTATGTGAATACTTTTCATTTTTTGAGAATTAAAGGTATATTTAGATAACAAATACGAAAGTACTAAAATTATCTTGTGTATAAAATGAGAATTATTGCCCACAAGTTAATCACATGGAGCAAATATTGAAGGGAAGTTCATTACACAGCCTGTCACGTGTCACCTTCAATGGTAACGTATTACGTGGCATCAGATAAGTGGTCCCCTTAAGTCTACGATGGAAATAGGGACCAGTTCCGCGATAATCAATATTTTCTGATATGGCGGCTTGTTCTGTTTCCCTGTTATGTTTTTAATTTTCGAAGAATTTATGAATTTATTTCAAACAAAACAAACTTTTGAATGAGAAAAGTGGTTTTTGGAGAAGAAAGAAAAATAACAACTCTTTTAAAGGAATTTATTTATATGAAGATTCGCGAAACCCATCATTATATTCGTTAATAGTTTTTGAAAAACAGTTTTTGTTATTTCCGTACTTATTTTTCCACTATAAGTTGCGAGAAGAATTTTACTTTCTCTGTCCAATAATAATTTGTTTACTATATTATTTTTTATTATCTAACAATACTTGTTCATTTTATGAAATCAATGGATAATTTTACACTTAGTTCTTAATTTATCCTTATCATTAATTATAGTCATTTCCTTACAAGTTACTGTATTACATTTTTCAAGATATTGTATTCTTTATATTTAAAGGGTGATATAATAAAATTACCCATCTATTTATAGTTTCTTAAGGGTATGAACACTACCTGAGAGTAATTACTTTGACACATTTGTATGGCTCTTTCTTCTTTGTTTTCTCTTTTCTATTTTTTTTTAATTTGTTGGGCAGATTTTAGCAAGGATTGGATTTTACCATTGTGTGGACAATGATATGACCAACGTTACATTGTTTAAAGACAGTTCGATTGGATATTGATTTTTAGATTCTTTTATCCAGTAGAAAAAGAGATAAACTACTAATTTTCCTTTTAAAAAATCTAAAATTCAATAAATAAACATTTTTTTCTTTCGTTTTTATTAACTTTCTCAGCTTTTATCAATATTTCCATAAGACAAATATAGTTTTTTTTGTGTATCATTTTATTTTAATTAGAGATCACATGCCATATCTTGTAGTTTCAACTTACACATGCATCAAAATGTACCTAGGAAGTCAAATCTGCATCTTGATTTATACTCCTATAAACTTTTAAATAATTAACTTTATTTTATAATGTCTCGTTCTCTAAAAAGAGCTGGCAACTCCCATATTTTTAATTTTATTTTTACTTCCAAGCAACTAATACACAAAACTTGAGATAAATTATTAAATTAATATGAACATCAAATGTGGATAAATTTTAATTTCAAGTAGTCAACCAATCAGAAAAATCAGTGTAACCATAAGGACGGCTAGACAGTCATGTACCGACCAAAAGGGTCTTCAATAAAATGTTGACTATATCAAAAACTTGTAAGTTCAATGAATGATAAATTTTTATTATTTTTTTCCTCTTAAAATTGATGCTATTCTCTTAGGGTTAAAGAAAAAAAATCTTGATATATTGTCACGGAATATCTTATACAAGGGACCATCTTTTTTCTTTTTAAGTCTTTATCTACCTGAAATTGAGGAAATGATTGAAAAATTAGACCAATTTTCTTTGTATTTTCCAGCTTCCAGAATTAATTAATATCATAGATTAAACAGAAATGACAAAAGTAGTTCGGTGGAATATCATTAGTCCCACGGACGCCTTTGAAAAATAATAATATTTGGTCCTCACAAACTATCGACGTCATTGGACAAATTTAATCATTAAACTAAAAACTATTGGTAAAATATTATCTACATCAAATATTCTTTTTATAACTCTATTTAATTTTTGTTTTGTATAATCAGACCATATTTTGATGGTATAACCTCTTGCTGGGTGGTCGTGAGGCTTATGGACCTACACTTACTATTCCAAATACAAAGCACACGACTAAACTTTCGTCCTTGTTATATATATACCCTTGAATATTAATTTAAGTTGAATAATTGTACATGACAAAACTCTATCTTAAAAAAAACATAAAAAATCGTAATATATGAATGTAACCATATTTTTTTGTCGATTGTCTCATTTGGAATAGTTGTTTGATAAATTATCAATCTTTTTATTTTTCTTGTAAGGACCTTTATTTTATTTTTAAAAACAGTCTAGATATTATTATTTAGTAATTTGAAAATTTTATGAAAAAATATTACATCACAGTCTCACATTATGTAAGCATATATAAATATTACTATATATTAGAAGAGTCTAGGATTTACTACCATTGTTCCAATTAAATCATTACAAATGTCCAATACTTACTATATAAAATATACAAGTGGGCCCCACCTCCTTCCACTTAAATAATATTTTTCAACCTTATCATGGTAAAAGTTGAATTTATTATCCTTTTCATTTAATTTTATATGATATTATTTTTTCCTATAAAATCAT
>NW_006238930.1:2874553-2904877 GCF_000226075.1 Solanum tuberosum | reverse complement strand
ATCTGCCACATAAATTAGAACAAATAGATTAATAAATATTATTTTCAAAATTATGTTAAAAAAAGTACTACAAATCACAATAGCTAACAATTTAAAATATTTTTAAAATCATATAAAAATTTCAATAACTTCTCAAATTCCATAATATGACATAAATTAAAATTTTAAAAAATATATATATTGGGCCCCGTGCTGGCACGGGGTCCTATATCTAGTATTTGTTAGATAATAGTCAAATATTTTGTGATTTATATATATAGAAAATTGAGCAATATATAAACAAACATTTGATTGATTTGAGTCTATATTCGTCAAAAGAGTAGTTTTTCCCAACTATATGCACAACCTAGGTATGTATATGATCGCCAATTCAATTCTGTTTTTTGTTTGAATTTGTTTGATTTATTTTTTATTTTAGTCTATTTAAAAAAATGACTTGTCCCTTTTTAGTAACTTTTTTATTTTGATTTTTTACATGTCCTTTTTAAGACCACACAATTAAAAAGTATTTTGATACATTTAATTAGGGCGGCTTATTGAGCAGATTGGACGGCGATTTGACCTATCAGATATCGATTCTTAAATTTACTACTCCACTTGTCAACTAATATATATCGAACGGTGTACCGGCTAACCTTAATCACTTTTTCTCTCATGAACTCATCTTTAAAAAAACTTCTTTTCCCCATTAATACAATTAAATTATAAAATTCTTCTATATTACAAAATATATATTGATTAATAGTAATATAATAATTAATATAACAGAAAAGTAAATAGATTTTCAAGTTTTCAACTTCACGACTATAGGATTAACAATATGTAATTATATATTATGAAAAAAATATTTAATGAGGCTAATATATTTAAATTAAAAGTGTAAATATGGTAACTCTTAACGGGTAACATTTTATCCGATAGGAAAATTGAATAAACCACCTCCATCCCAAATAAGTCGTTAATTATAGAATTCTAATCCGTTCACCGACCGTTTATTCGATAACTCAATACCAATAAGCCACTTTGCGGCTGACTTGTCGATTACAGTTCGATTTTGAACACCCCTACATTTGATAGATCTTTAATTTTAGACCACAAGATTCAATTTTATTTTTTTACTTTCTTAAATTCAATATCAAATTAAAATAGGTTATTTAATTTGAAACGGAGAGAATAATAATAATGACAAACTTTTACCATTTAAGTTTTTCGGGGTTCGATCTAAGTAAGCTAGATAGTAGCTAGCCAGCGATATAGGGCCAAATACAACTCATGTAACACGCACATTTGTAGATCTAAGATTTGGCCTATGCTTCCCATGTCCTATGCTCGTTTATGATTAATCAATCGTTTGGGGAAAAAATTATCTGTACCGGGTGTTTACACAAAGTCAATGCAATTTTCATTATTATGTGATTTAATGAAGTAAAATAAACTATAAATTTAAACACATGACATGCATGTATTGGCTTGGTGTAAACATTCGGTGCAGATAAGTTTTGCCCCTCTATTTCTTTTTTGGTTTATTAGTGCTCCGTTCAATTTTACTTATTCATTCTATTAAAAGTAGATGTTCATTTTTACTTACCCAATTTAATTTATTACTTCATTCCTAAATATAGTTTTCAAAAAATTGAAGTAAAAATCTACGGAAGGGGTATCAAATTTAGTAGTACTTAATTCATTGTCTGAATTGTGTCCAGGATAGCAAACAAGGGAGAATATATTTGGTACAGTCTTTGCTAAAGAACAAATTAATCAAAGATATTGTATCCAAAACACTTTGGAAGTCAGTAGAGATATAATTAAGAAAAAAATTGTGCTAATCCCAACGCAATAACAATACTATGCGAATTTCTAAATTATGAGTCTTAAGATAAATTTCTTTTTTGCGATTTAATAATAATAATAACAATAATAATAATAATAATAATAATAATAATAATAAACCACCAAGTGCATATTGAACCTGCCTTTTTATACTATACTTACCTAACTCAATCCAAAAAGTTAGTTTACGAGGGAAGGATTGCTCACATCTAGATATAGTTGGAGCGTGGACCAGGATCAGAAACAAGAATGTATCTGATTCTGATATCATGTATTGATTTGGTAGTATTTGGATAACTTAACCTCAAAAGCTATCTCATACCGAGAATATTGATTCTCCAATCAATGTGAAATTAAACTAACTCACTTTACAAGTTTTCGATTAGAATTATATTATTATAAATTTTTGTCCACCTCTTAAATTAACTATCTCTGGAAATATTTTAATGAAGTAGCTGTTTTATCAGCAACCATGGCATGGCCACGTTAACGGGCCCGGAAATTGATTGTAAATGATGGAAGAACGATCTGCCCCTAATTAAGTGGAAGATATGTTTCCAATTATTCTAAAAAAGATTATGATTTGAAATGAGGCAATTTTTGAAAGGACAAATCAATGTCCTTTCTGGATTTGCTCTTGTTGGGCCCCTAATCTTTTTCAAGTATATTAAATAAAAACAAATATTCATATAATTATAAATCATCTCATTAAAAATAAAATGAGAAAAAGTAAGCCACGTGAAATTTAAAATGAGTAAGTAATTTTTTGAAAGAAAAATTCATAATTAAGTAATCATTTAAGATATTATCTTGTGCGTACATTTGTACGTGGACAGTCATAGTAATGGTACAAAATATTGTTACATTTTGTTTTTAAAATTCCATTTGTCAGAAGAAAGAGACCTGCCAATTTCCGGCAGAGACACATTATAGGCAGGAATTGGGCTTGTGGCCCATTTAACTGGGCCTTCATACGTATCTTACTAAGAAGGGTGCCAGGGATTGGGATCATGGGATGTAAAAGACAAGCCTAAAAGAGGCATCACCTCAAAAATCTAACTTATATTCATTCAGTCATTAATGTAGGGATTTGTTTATGTGCAAAAAAAAAAAAACTAAAAGCAATCAAGTGCATCAGGGGCGGATTTAGAGTACTGGATGGGATGGGTTCTCGGGAATTCAATAACTTTTGAGTGAATCTTATATTTGTTTTTTAAAAAATCAAATATATATATAAAAAAGGAAAAATTACTTGAATGGGTGTCTTTTAATAAATAATTACTAATTTTAGCGATATTCTTTATTTATTACCATTTATAGCAATACTATGTTAAATCTGCAATATGTATTAAAAGTGAATTAAGTATGCAATATATATGTATTATAATTGTTTTTAAAAATATATTATGCTTGTTTGATAAGAAGTTGACACATTGTATTATAAGTGTATTAAAATGTGTGATAAATGTATTATCCATCAATAAAACTTGTATTATATGTGAATAATAAATTGTTCTTTGTAATATGTATTAAAACTGTATTATAAATGTATTAAAATTGATCAAGTGAAAAAAAAATATTATTACTATTAATGGTAAATATTTTTTATTTATAGTATATTTATGTAAGTTTTCCAAAAAATGGGACTTGGAAGCCCAATAACAAAGTGTGTTATTATTGATCTAATGAAAGAAAAATAACTTTTAAGCTTTGTTGCTCTCTTGATAGCGGTATCAATTCCCTTGGTCGGTCACAATGTAGCTAGGTCTTTATTTTACTTTGAAATGAATGAAAACCATAAACTTTAATTAATCTTAGATTCGCCCGGAGGCCCAGTCAGATTGTAAAACTTTTGAATCCCTGAAAATGATTGGCAAGTAATGATGTTAATGGTCGATGTCACGGATCGATTTAGATCGATTATTAATTAAAATTAAAATTAAATTAATTTATTTAATTTTTAAATTATTCAAATAAAATCGAATCAAATATAATAATTATTTTTTAATTTAAATCGATTTTTATTCCAATAGTAAATCCTAATGCCAGTTAGCACTTAGCGGTCACCACTAACTTGTGAAAACTTAGTCAAACTTTAATTTGCCTTTTTTTTCCTCCGTACTATTCATGTGGTGCCATTCTCCTTTTTGAATATCTTTGAATATTTCTGTAGAAAATTTCCAGTTGGTTGGAAAAAAGGCAAAGGAATAATCAATGTATCTATGGCACTGAAACACCATGGCCAGTGCCTCCACTCACATAGTATATAATTGTGTTCATGCCCACGTGATTATTTTCATTCTGCAATATTCCATGCATGCATTAATTCACGTTGTTACGTTTACTTGGTATAATTACGTTGTTTTTACTACTCGTAATTATAGCTCAATCGATTACGAAGTAGTGAAAACAACGTAATTAACGTAACGACGTGAATTAATACTTTTTTTGTAACTAGCAAAACCTTTTACCAAAAGCTACCATAAAGGCAAAATTCACTAACCAGTGCTATATTCTTTTTTTGTAACTAGCAAAACCTTGAATACTTGCCGCAACTGGTTAGTGGATCCAATGTTGTATGACTGGAACAGATTTTATATATAAGCTTTGTATTGATCAAGAAGTCACAAGCAGATTGTTTATATTTACCAAAATGAAACGGAAAATAGGAAAGGAGAGGCCGTTTCACACTGCTATATTACAAAATAGCTGATGAGAAAAAAAAAACATAATTCTTAGCATAGTCCTATATATGTCTCCCGGGCGAAGCTAGTGTATACTTTACAAGATCGACAAAAAACTTTGTATTTATTTTAAGAAATCAATTGGAACTGTATAAATTATTACTTCAGAACTTTGTAATCCGCGCTCTATCTCTGAGCCGGCCTGTCTCACCAAGTTCACTATAACAATAAATTAAAATGACAAAATTATGTTCTAATCACAATAAAGTTACAAACTTTATCTATAACTAATCAATAACACTAAAAGTAGTTATATTTTATTCACTATAAGATTACTTTTATCACACAATAAAGAATTAAGAGTAATATCAATGACTAGTAATCTTCTAGTACATGCATGTGTAAAGTTTTATGATCATATGTTCTTTTAGTGGTACAGTTTATTTAGAGATATACATTGGAAATGGCTAGTTTTGTAAACTTTATTACTGTTCTGTGCTGTGATACATTTCCTTTTTTGTCCATTTTAAAAAAATAATCCTATTTTCTTACTTGACAACCATTTAATGACTCCATTTCCAAATTCACCCTTATTGGATTCCACTTAATATTTTATTATGAAGAAAAAGTCAACTAAAAGTAAATATTAAGTGATTTTAACATGACAATTTGATAAAAATAACAAAGTCTTCTTAAAATTGATCATGTGATCTGATCAATCAATGCCACAGAGGGGAAGAAAATACAATCACCATGCATGAAATTAAGTGGGTAATATTGTATATAGCTAGGAGGGGGTCTACACTACCAATATCATCCATAAGGCTTGAGGATCATTCCATTTAACGGACTATCCTCCAATATCCTAATTCCCTATCCACATCCACATATACATGCAGTACACTTTAATATATTTTTTTTCTCTTTGACCCATTTTAATAATAATATATATATGAGGTCTGAAGAATCTTATACGTTCAAACTTTGTGATACCACTCATCTTTTGCTGTTGGAGCTTTAGCTCATATGAAGAAAAAAAGGAGATACCATGTATTCCTACTCTGTGGCTTTTAGTTTCTTGGACTTTTTGACTGCCAAAAAATTAAAGAGGTCCTTCGAATATTCATATTCTTTATTCACCTTACCTTTTGTTGCTTTATTATTAATCCAATTAGTTGATCGACGTTTTCCTTTGTTTAATTTGTTTCTCCAATTTTCTGTTTTAGTTTGTTTCAAAAAGAACATCTCTTTCCTTTTTCGACAATTTCTTAGTTTCAAATTTTCACATGACATATTTAAAATCACAAGATTAAAACATTCGAATATATTTTTAATCAAGATTACTAGATATTTGTTAGTGTGAATATGGATTATTTCATTAAATATAAAATGATCAGAAGGTTATGTGTAGGGGAGGAATGAAAAGGTCCAAATTAGTGAACCATGGAATAAATTGAAATATTCTTTGAATGGGACTCTACAATATGGGTTCATGGGTATCACAAAATACGAATGTGTTTGGGGAAAAAAGATAGGAGTTTTGGTCAAAGATAATATCGTTGAAGAACAAGTATCCATGTCCAAGACTCAATGCAACACTTTTTAAAAATATTCTAAACAGATTTTTGGATGCACTTGCTAGTTGCAGTAAAATTGCTGATCATTATATTTCTCTGTGGTGATTAATTAAGAAAAAGGGTTGTTTGGTGATCGGATAAGAAATAAATTATTTATATATTATTTCATAGTACTTAGGTAGATATAAAAATAAGTTATTCATGTATAAAAATAATACGATATTTGGTGAATAATTTAGAAATCTACACGTGTGCAAAATTTTCTTTTTCAATAAATGGCCCAATGGGTGTTTAATGCACCTGTATGTGCGCACGCCGCACGCTTTGATTCTGGGACATATATTATATACCGGACACATTTTGAATTTCGAGATTTAAATAAGTCTATCTTTGATCAGAAATCTTTCATATATTTTTTAAATATTTTGAATTATCAATTATTGTGACTTTAATACTTTATACATATATTACAAATAAATAAATTTTTATTTTAAAAATTTGAAGACTCATGAACAAATTTTCGATCAAACTTAAACTGTTTGACTCTAAAAAAATGAAATTTGTCCCATTAATTAGGATAGAGGAAGCTGTACTATAGTTTTTTTTCAATTAAAAAAAGAAATGGACCCGAACCATTTGTATTAACGCAAAGGTTTAAATTTCGGTTTCTCTCTTTGTGACATATATAACCTGTCTAGATCAGACAGACACCAAGATGGAATACTACTTTCAAAGACTTGTATAAATAGCAGGAGACCTTCACACTTGTTCCTCAAATATCTTTTCTCTCAACTACACTACACTCTTAATTAACTCCTATAATGGATCATAGATATGAGTCTTCCGAGACTCTCAGGTATTCATTCTTATACGCAAATGTTTCTTTTTTACGTAACTGTTTAGATTCGAATCTAATATTTACTCAATTATACAATACTCATCAAACATTTATAATAACTTACAAAAACTTTGGACCATTACCTAACATATAGTATTATTTTCTCATAAAATTGAAAAATATAAGCAAATTTTTTTACCGTTGTCCATAAATTGTGAGAGAAATAAAAAGAGAATTATTTACTAAAAAATTATTCATGGGACTACAGGAACAAGTGTGCAGCATGCTATCGGCAGTTCAACAAAAAGGAGCACTTAGTGGAACATATGAGGACATCTTATCATTCAGTTCATGAGCCCATGTGTGGTGTTTGCAAAAAGCACTGCCGCTCTTTTGAATCTTTAAGGGAGCACCTTATTGGTATATATAGTACATCTACCCAAATATTCCTTTATCAGAAATAATTAATTTTTGAGTTTAAGTTATATATATCGTCACATTTTTATTTGGTACTCCCAAATAATTAGGAATTCATATGATGTGCAGGGCCACTTCCAAAGGCAGAATGTGAAAGAATTTTCAAGGAGCGGGGATGTGATATTTGTTTGTCAATCCTTGGCAGTCGAAGTTCTCTAAGGGCTCATAGAGAATCATGCCTCTCACGTCCTACTAACAATGTACGCAATTAATTCCAACACTCGTGTTCGTCTTATCTAAAAATTTAAATGATTTAAGTGAACACATTTTTCATCGAGCCGCAGGTAGAATGAATACTTAAATATGTGACGAAGTATTATAAGTGATCACAATCCACTGAGATTCAACCCTATGTCACTCTAATTTGTCAAAAAAAATAATCAATATGCCCTTCACATGTGAGCGTGAAACTTTTACATGAAAAATCTTTTTGATAATAAGACTCGAACACAAAATCTATGTCAGTTCTAATACCATGTCGAATTGTGTAACTGTCTTATTACAGGGTTTGTTGTATCGCATGGCTAATTTGGGGATTCAAGATGAACTAAGAATTGATAACAACAGAGGAAGAGTGGTTGCCCTTGCTTGTAAAATGGTTGGTGGTGGAAGTGATGGATCTTTAGATCTTTGTGCAAGGGTTTGTCTCATTGATGAACATGAAAGGATCCTCTTTCATTCATATATCAAACCAAATATTCCTGTCACTAACTACAGGTGATCAATTTAAATTAATAACGTAAAAAAATCTTAACACAATAAATAAATTTCCATCTTTATTATAACATTTTATTTAGTTACTATGCTATCGAACGGAGTAATAATACTTAGCTTGTTGTGTAAATATTTTCACATTCCTAGTACATAAAATTTAAACTCAAATATTAAAGCATGTTCACTTGTTTTTGGTCTTTTTGGGGCCCATTGTAAATTCCTACGACACCATGACAAGAAGGTATAAGAATTTTCTTATATTGACTATGTATATTAACTTAAACTCTGACGAGAATTATATATGTTTATAGGTATGAAATGACGGGTATAAGACCAGAATATTTGAGGGATGCGATGCCTTTAAGGAATGTGTCAAGAAAAATTCAAGAATTTCTTTGCAATGGGGAACCTATTTGGCAAATCCGTTCTAAAGGTGGAAGGTCTAGGATTCTTGTTGGCCATGGTTTGGATCATGATCTTAAATGTTTGGAGATGGATTACCCAGCAATAAAGATGAGGTAAATTAATTATTTGATCATTTATATAATCTAAAAATAATTTCATAACTTTATTGCTATAAAAAACATGAAATTGACTCGTACTCATAGTTGTTGTTATTATATAGTAGTATATATTACTCCGATCCCTATAGATGAACGTTCTAACAAAGACAAACAACACGGGAAAATTACAGTCAAATGTCTTTAGGTCATCTAGTTTACAAAGTATATACACAGTAGTAGTGTATATTTTATACTAAATATATATACATATATTTATTCATTTGATATACCTACCTTATACATATAAGCAATATATATAGCTTGAAGTATATAAATAGTGTATATTTCGACCATATTTACGTGACTTCCCTTCTAACATTTGTTTAATTTTTTCTTTTTTCTGAAGGGATACTGCAAAATACCCACCACTTATGAAAACAAGCAAGCTCAGCAACTCCCTCAAGTACTTGACCAAAGCTTACCTCGGGTAATATATATTAATAGTGCATCAAACTTTATCCTAATAAATTTTCTTGAGTACCACAACTATATATTATTAATTTAACTTGTTGCAAGTTACGTTTTATAAAAAATCTAAAAATTGATGGACAATAATATAATGAAAAATGTGTAGGTATGATATTCAAATTGGAGTACAAGATCCCTATGAAGACTGTGTGGCCACAATGAAACTCTACATGAGAATGAAATTATCACAATTTCACAAAAAAGAGAATTATCCTCTTGCTACTGATCCACAAAATAAAAATAACTTTGCATCTTGGAGGCAAAATGAGCTTGAGAGGATGACTCCTGACCAACTGTTGGATTTTTCAAGGTCTGATTATTATTGTTGGTGTCTGGACTCACAAGATTATTAATTAATATATATATATATATGAGACGAAGGATGGAAAGAAGATAGATATAAAATAATAAACTCAATGTGTTATGGATTCTTATTAGTAGATATCGATGATTCAAATAGTATTCAAGAAAAAAAAATTAGTATCTTTGAGTGTGTACGTACTTGCTATTGTAAGATTTATATAATATGGTTACATTGAAATAAAAATGAATTTAATTAGTTGCAAATTCTTGGATCAAGAACAGATGAATGCCTACATATTGACCAAGTCATTTTTTCATTTCAAAATATATATATACTTGTATGATACAAATATATGAAATTATTAACATTCTACTTAGCGATGAAAAATGAAATCATTTGATAATAGGAATTTGAAATGATATAAAATGTTTATAGCTATTTTCTTAACTGCAAAACTTTAAACTATTACTATTTTACAAATATACGAAATTATTTTTGAACGAATATTTGTATGTAATATTCAACAAGTATTGAATTCGTTTGTGAGTTTGATGTTTGGTTGTTAAAATTACAAGGCCAATATTGGAGACAAGTAAGATGGTCATCCGACTAACAAATTTTAAAAAATAAAATAAAATTGAGTTGCTTACCTAATACCTCAAACTTAATAAAATTTGTATATCACACGCGCATAATAATTTTATTTTTTTACTATGTCTAAACTTAATCCTAAAATGGCAAAGCTGATAAAAATTGTACACTTCGACTATACCTCAAATAGGATTTCCAGAATCGACTATATGTGCACTTTCCATGGTTATATTACCATTAATTATTTTTTTGGGTAAAATTGTATTAGAATTAATTAATTAGTAGCCCTAAAAGTGGATATTTGTCAAAATCACAATGGCTTTGGCGCCACCTTGATATGGTCCATTTTCGGGTTCAACAAGGATCTGAACAAGACTTTTTTGCCATTGGCCCAAGTTACCACACACTCCTAATTGAGATTTGGAAGGAAAAAAAAAGGCCTTCCTTTTCCTAATCTTATTCGGTCACATACTTATGGTTCAGGTAAAATTTTCACAATTTCCTAACTTGACATTGTTTATGCAAAACAGGTTTTCCCATCAACTCTTTTTTTTATTCGGTTTTGAATTCCTACTTTAACTAGGATAGTGTAAATCTAATGCTCTATAAATTAAACCCTTCAAACCTCTCAGACATATAATCATTTAAATCTCCTTTCAATAATATTCTCAACAAAAACAAATTAGCATCTCTTGTTCAAATATATTTTTATCATCATGACTTCTTCAACAAAGTTCTTAACTCTAAAGACTTGCGATGGTAAGGAATTTGTACTCGACGAGGCAATAGCCATAAGGTCACAAACTATAAAAAATATGGTTGAAGATGATTGTGTTTCAAACGTCATTCCCCTGCCTAATGTTCATAGCAAAACAATGACCAAGGTGATCGAATACTGGAAGAAACATTCGGAGGAAGGCGTCTCCAAAGGCATGTTGATGGATTTTGACAAGGCTTTTGTGAATGTGCACCACTCGATTTTGCATGCTCTTATCTTAGCTGCTAATTTTCTTAACGATAAGGAGATATTGGATATGATGTGTCAAGAAATTGCCGATAGGATTAAAGGGAAAACACCAGAAGAAATACGTAAAGAATTTGATATCAAGAATGATTTTACTCCAGAGGAAGAGGAGGAGATCCGTAAAGAGAATGCTTGGGCTTTTGAATGATTTTATAGTTTTTTTTAATATTTGTTCTTTTTTATTTTAGAATTAAAATTGTCTAGTTAGCTATATCATATTTTATTTAGTTCTATTCTGTTGTTCCTTTTATAGAATTGTTATTTGGTTTTTATTGATTTATAAATTATGTTAAAAAGAAATTAAAGCTATTTATATTAAATTTGAAAAAAAAACATTCATCCAAATGGTTAAAAGATGAATTTGATATCTCAAAAAGAAATATCTACATTAATTTTCTTAATAATTTTGAGTTATTTTCGTTCAAAGCATATCCAATTAACTTGATATAAAGAAAAAATGTTGGAAGAATGTATAGAAAAAACGCTACAGTACGAGTGGAGTCTTACTTACGCGAATTCAAATTAATTGAATCCTAATACGAATATTAAACACTGGGTGAAAAACAAAAATAAATAAATTGGAGGAACGTATCTATGTATCGTCTTTCCTCTTGCACAATATATAGTGCATCTTTGGGGGGAATAATGGATGAGCTTAACATATTTTTATTTTTTTGGTAACTAACAACTTTATTAATCACCAGGAGAGAATTACAAAGTAGCTAAATCAACTCAACCAGCTATTCTAGAAAATATACCTAATTAGAACCCAATTTCTACTAAATTGGAGATTAGCTCATAACGTTGCACCTAGACCTTACACTATGTCATTACAAAAACCAAGTATGGACTACTGTATGAAGCTTTGGAGGCGCTCTAGTACAACACATGTAAACCACTTCTCGAATAATGATCGCGATGAGCTTAATATATTATAACAGAAGAAATTAATTATTACAATTGCTATGAAAATATACTTGTAATACTCCAAATTTTAGGACAATATTTACCACCGCTTCTCAAGTAATTAAATGTATCATTGACCAAAATTCTTATTAATTAAATTAAGGGAAAAGGGTCAAAAATACCCTCAACTTTGTTTTATTGGTTGATTGTGTCCTTACCGTTAAAATGAAGTTATTTTTGTCCGTGCCGTTACTAATTTCATTATTTGTACCCTTCAATTGGATGGAAAGGCCCAAATCAATTATAATTAGGAAAAATTACAGAAATATCACTTTTTAATTTACTTATTACCATTATCCCATATAAGTTTTACAAATCTTCAAAATCCCTCATTTTCGCGTATCAAATTAGTGTATCTCGCGCATAAGATTAGTGTATCATGTATAAAATGTACATCAGATTAGTGTATCATGTATAAAATGTACATCAGATTAGTGTATCATGTATAAAATGTACATCAGATTAGTGTATCATGTATAAAATGTACATCAGATTAGTGTATCATGTATAAAATGTACATCAGATTAGTGTATCATGTATAAAATGTACATCAGATTAGTGTATCATGTATAAAATGTACATCAGATTAGTGTATCATGTATAAAATGTACATCAGATTAGTGTATCATGTATAAAATGTAATGTATCTTACTTAACGATTAATGTATCTCGCGCATCAAATTAATGTATCAGCGCTTATATTATTGTATATCGCGCATCAGATTAATGTATCAACGCTTATATTATTGTATCCGTTTGAGAAATTTCTGTAATTATAAACTTTTAAGGGATATATTGTAATTTTGCCTTAAAAGTATGTGATTTCTGTAATTTACCCTAATTACCAATTTTACTTAAATTACCCAATTTTAACCCGACCTAACCCACCTAAAAATATAACCCATTTTTGTTCTATCTTCTCTCTCTTTCCTTCTAGAAAAACTCGTTTTTCTCCTCTCTTTTTTATCCACTTTATTAGCCTTAATAATCTTTTTTATCATCATTATTTTTTACAGTGAAGTATTTTCTTTCATTTTTACTTAATCTCATCCCAAACTCTCCAGCTCTGATTACAATTCCATCTCAAGATTAATCTGTGAGTAATTCAAAAGCACACAATTTTTTTTGATACAAGAATATAGCCACCACCTACGCCGCAGTAATCTCAATTCTTAGCCGGAGTTTTTGTCTTTCACCGGCAGTACAGTTGTCCACAAGTAGAGAAGATGACGGAGATGAAATGGTAGAAATTGGAGGGTCTTCAACAAAACACGCTTCCTCTTTCAGCAACCAAACAATAATCACCCCCACTGTTCAGACTTCTAAGCCACCACAAAGTCTGTCCACAATCCTCTCTTCTCCTCATCTCCATCTCCGACGAGTCATTACCAATCAACAACCAGTAAACAAAACCCATTCCTTCGACCTCCTTCAGACCCACATCGCGAATAGTGTCCAACCACCACCGCGAATCCCAACTCCGGTAAATTGGAGGAAAACGAATTAGAGCTTCAAGCTCCAGTAATTCCGACAATTTTTTTGATCTGGCTGGAAAATAATGCTCTGATTACCTATATTCAATCATTGTAGTGTTCTTGTGTTTTTGGGTTCATAATCATTGTTACATAATTTTCGATATTGTTGGGCTGTGTCTGATGATTTTATTGTTTTTGAAAAGGAACACAAGTTTAAAGATGAAGATGAATAGAGATGAAGATGAACAAAAATGAGTTGTATTATTAATTGGGTTGGATCAGTTTGAAATTGAGTAATTTAAATAAAATTGGGTAATTTTAATTGATTTGGGATTTCCATTCAATTGAGGGGCACAAATGATGAAATTAATAACGACATGGATAAGAATAACTTCATTTTGACGTAAGGTATAATAATCAACCAATAAAATAAAGTTGAGAATATTTTTGATCCTTTTCCCTTTCTTTAATCATTATGCCAAATTGTGAAGTACCTTCACGCGCCAAGAGGGGATTATTGCTTAGATGACAAGCACCCTCTATCTCCAACCTTGAGATTGTGGATTCGAGTCAAGGAAGCAAAAAAATAAAAATAAATGGAAACTCTTAGGAAGGGGCTTAAAAAAAATGCATAATACATAAATATATCCTTTAACTTGACTTCAAATCACATTTATGTCCTTCAACTTTAGGTATGCACAAATAGACACTTAAACTTGTATAAAGTTGAACAAATAGACACACATGTCCTACATGGCATCCTACATGTCATTTTTTGTCCTACGTGTACTGTGCCACGTAGGACTCACGTGTCTACTTGTTCAAGTTTATACAAGTTTAAGTATCTACTTGTGCATATCCAAAGTTGAGAGACATAAATGTAAAATGAGGCCAAGTTAGAGGGCACATTTATGTATTATGCTTGAAAAAAATATATACCTACACAACTCTCAACAGGGCATGGGTCTACGAATTCCCAATTCGAAAAACCAGATGAAAAGTATGGCTTATCAATTTAATACTCGCTGATAACTTGTCCACAAGTTCATTGAATCTGGTCGTTCTCATGATTGGATATCTCACTAACAAGAGCAGAAAACTGTGTAACACATATATAATATCATCCTAAAGCTTGTTCAAGGAGCATTACAACATAATTAACTCAAGAAACCTTAGTTTCACCTGAACAACCTGCAACTGGTTTTTCATATCATACAATTATATTAAACTTTAAAGGATGACACACAAATAGAACCAAACATGGCACACGACTACGTTGATCTGGAATTGCATAGTACATAGCCAGATATGAGTGAGCTGAAGGCCAAAGCCGCAAATGAAAGGAAGGACAATGCTACAGAGATGCTTGCCATATCAGGAAATTTGTCCTTGCCCCAATTGGACTGCCAATCATCAATGCGAGTGGCAGCAGAAGATGATGCTGATATCAGAAGATATGTTACCACCTGTCATTTAGAAAAATACTAATTTTTTAACAGAAATTACGAGTATCAATACAAGCTCTCCACACGTTTAGGTATATCAGGAGTCGCCTTCAGTTTCTGGTCTAGTCACCAAGAACATGAAGCTCCATATGGACCAGGTACCAGCTTGGCTAAACAAGTATAAAATGTGCTCTGGTTCTATATTCAACCTTCGAAAAAATTAGATTATCTGTAGATATGACCTAAAATTGTTTATTTAGTTGCATTAAAAACTTAGTCAGTCCCCTAAAATGTGGATATTTCATATCAGCTTTAAAGCAACAGCTTATTATCAATCAATGAAAAATGTCTAGGCAACTAAGTATGAGATTATACAAAATTAATTACAACCCGATAAGTTTATGTAGTTGGGTCTCAAAAGGACCCTTGCTGGTATATCCTCGGGATCTCTCTCCTGGAACCACTTGGTGAGGGGGATTTGTGGGGTGGAGACAGTAAGGTTGTACATTAATGCAATAACTTTCACGAACAAAAAGGAACTTCACACAAAGAAATGCGAATAGACTGACACCTGCTAACTACAACTGAAGTATGCGTTCTTCAAAGCCCATTTCATGATTAATTCACAAACATCTGAGTCCATTTTTAAATATAAAAAATAATCTATGCTAACACTAAATATAAAACTGTGATAATCTATTGCTTCTGTTTGAAGATCAAAATAATTGTATTTGAAGATCAAAATAATTGTATCTGCATGCATTGCTTTTGTAAATACACAGGTGCAGGAAAGTTTGTCAAACCATAATTCATAAGTAAGTAACCTTCTTAATTGTTAAATATTGGTTCTTAGAATTAAATTAACTAAACCTGAAGTATACATCAAGTACCAATAAATAAACTAGCTATTTGTAAACAAATTGCAGAAAACGGAACGGAAATATAGAAAATTGCCAAAGGACCTCACCAGACAAACCAACAAAAGAAAAAACATTTCACTTGAATTCGTATCTCAATAAGTTAAAACCTTTTAAGAACTATTTAGCGCCCAAGAGAATTACCAAATCCACAAAGGTGTATCCAACGGAAAAAGGTGTTCTGAAGGTTTACAAGCTATCATCTGCCATATCCTCTTTGCAATCTCTATTGTACTTCATTTTTTTACTTTCGTATCTTCCATACAGATTCAGCTACCCATTAGGAGAGTTCTAGTCATTTTAGCCTTTCGGAATTTAGAGGATACACAAAACAAAGCCTATTGGGAAATGCTTATATGTACAAGATAGCCATGGAAGGAACCAAATCACAGTAATCAGTCTGCTAGTGCAGAGTATGCAAACGAGCTTAGTAACACTTAAATTCAGGAAGGACTGGCATTAATGTAATCACATTCGATTTGTTTGGTTTTTAGTAAGGGCTCAATATTGGTTTAATGGGAGAAACTTATCCTCAAGATAAATGTAAAAAAAGGAACTTGTGCTTATGGAAGGCATATAGCCAAGGGTAGGTAAAATTTAGGGCTCAAAAGGAGTATGCCACAAAAAAGGTGATTCTACAGTTGGGATGGTCCTGTTAGTATTTTCCAGCCAATGAAAGTTAGCAATTAATAGGCACCTAGATGATCATAAAGGAAAAATTCCTCCAACCCTGCAGGAATATTTTTGAGTGAATTCTATGACAAATAAACATTTTTATGGGGTATATGATTCCTCTCCATCCCCTTTTCTGTTCATTTTACTTCAGAGTTAGATAGCTACAACAGTCTTCACCAGGCTAGTACAAAATCATCACCACCATCAAACGATTTTTTCCTCTCAATCAATGCGCTCAATATCATAATTAATAAGCCATAACTTCCATTACCCCCAAAAGAGAAGAAGTCAGAAGTTCTAAAAGCTTAAAACAATTATGGAACTTAACTATGAAATATGCATGTATAAAGATAATAAATCTTATATTTATTATTTTGCTATAAACAACATGTATTAGTGTAATTGGACAAACCAACTTACCTGATCAAGGGCAAAATCAAACATGTAGCGCAAATGATGCTGCACGATGTTCTTGCCGGTGGCAGATTGGTAGGCTAAATCAAATGCCTGAGCTCCTGAATACACAAATCCTATGACATTCACTGACATACAGTACCTGCAATGTTATTCACCTACCAATATTATCATTCATAACTACACTACCACCAAACACATTTATTCATTGATGTGAAAGAGTGAAACTTAATGCGCTGCAGAATTAATTCAGTCAATGTAAAGAGAACAAGTGATAAACCTGAACTCCTTGTAACGTTCGAACGAATCCAGAGCCCAACCCTTATTCCTATCAGCTGCCATAACAGAAAATGAAACCAAACAAAACAAAAACCCAAAAATCCTAAAACCTAAACCCGCTTTCTTTACCATCTCATCCCTCCTCACTTTTCTTAAAATCGACAACTGTGGCCTTCCTCTCCGCCGACGGTTGCGGCTGTCTTCACCTTCCTTAACACTAGCTGTACCATCTCCGACAAACATATCTGCTTTCACCAAAGCCAGTGGCTCCTCCTTGATAAACTTCTTCACCACCGCTTCCGGTATCGGAGGTTTTTCCGGTGGACTCCCCGTCGGAGCTGTAGAAGGCTTATTATCCTCCAGAGTAAAGGACTCATGAGGAAGAGAAATTTGATCGGAGGAAATTGATGATCTCGGCGGAGATTCCACCGGCGGGGAAGATACCTTAGTAGAATCTCTGTTAACGGCAGGATGAGCAATAGCAGTAGTATAAATACTCTCACTAGCTTTATCGGTTCCGGACTTAGTAAAATCATTTGAATCGAAAGAAATTGATGAACTCGGCTGAGATTCCGGTTTAGTAGAATTTCTATTAACAGCACCATTAGCAGTAGTAGCAGTAGTAGAATTAGGATTAGTAGCTTTATCTGTATTGGACTTAGCGGAATCATCAGAATCTGAGGCGCTATGAAAACGAGCTGGAGAAGAGAAAATAATAGCTTTATCAGTTTCAGAATCAGTAGAATCTGAATCAGAGAGGGAGAGATGCTGCTGTTCATTCTCCATAGCCGTTTGCAGAGTCTGCTTGGTATGATTCGATTCCATGATGAAGAAACAGAACAGTGCTGCTACAAAAATGGGATTTGGGGTATGAAAATGGATTGAAACGGAAAATAGAATAATGAATAGAAGTTGAAAGATGAGGTCTCTGCGATAATGATAGTTTTGGCGGTTTCCACTTTCGTCTTCCACGTCTGAATTTGGGAAAGCTCTATATTTAGGAGTTAGGACTACTACTAAATACGAGTACAGTATTCAAATGTATAGAGTACTCTCATACAATTTAAGAAAGTAAGAAAAATTAAAAATTGTGATCTAAAAATTAAAATAAATTATAATATTTTTGTGGCTATAAATTATATCATTCTTTTTATAACTAAATAAAAAGAAAAATGAGTCATATGCCATTTATCCTAATTTTCCAAACGAAATTATACTGACAAATCAAGAAAATAAAAAAAGACGTATTAGAAACGGTACAAAGTATACTCAAAGCATCCTTCGTTAATAAGCAGTGCGTTGACAGATTAACTTGACACTATGAATCCTCGAGTTATTTAACAATTATTACGCAATTTCTACCTCCCGCCTGATAACAAATTGTTTTCACCAAAATGAAATTTCTGATCACTAATCACCAGTATCCAGATTCGTAAATCATAGCCACTTTTACATGCATATCTCGCAATTTCACATTGATGTTTACAGACCTAACTAAACAGAGACGGATTTAGAGCTAGTTCAGCAGGTTCAGAAGGCACCCGTTACTCTCAACTTGTATTACGTATAGATATTGTACATATAAACGATTACAAGAACCCAGTGACTCTTTTAAGTTCTGGATGCACCTACGTTTCTGAAAAGTTGGTGCTAATGAAAGTAGTGAAACATTCTCACAAGCCTGAGAAGTATTTGCGAGCTTCATAATACCGATCCAACTCTACGTTGAAGAGTGGGTGAACCTGTTCCAACAGACATTTGGAATAAGGACCAAATACATCCCTGGGTAATGGTGGAGAATCAGCTTCGTCGGTCCAGCTATACTGAGCAATTGAAAGACCACTTAAACAGTAACACGTATGGTAGTAGTCTCTACCCTTCCCAGGTTTGTCTCTGAAACCACCTACTTCAATCTACATCCACAACATGATATTAGAATCTTGAAAAGGATATAAAAGCAATATAAACAGGAATAATACACTGCCAAAAGAATCTAAAACTAATATCTTGGTGAGTCCCAGCATCTGATACAGAATATTTAAAACCCACTTAACTTTCTTTTTCCCTTTGAAGAATGAATAAATAGTTCCCCATTAAACACATGAAAATTGAACTCTAATTATGAAATGAATGCAAAATAGAGCTGTTGAATCCGACACCAATTAAGAGAATGATTAGTTCACGACTTCACGTTCCAAAACAAATTCAAAAAAAAACATTATATCGAATACACATGCCTTTAAAAGGCTCTTGAATTTATATGTTAAAGGAGAAACAATGATGCTCGGTAGACAAATGATATTCAAGCTGTTCAAGCAAAAAAAAGGTGTGGTTTAATGATGCTCCAAAATCAGACAACAATTCCATCTTCAGACGAAACTAGGAAAGAAACCCGACATAATTTACTTCTTTCTTTAACTATATAGGGCCTAGAAAGAACAAATAAAGCAGTTTCTCATTTGCAGATCAGTGATGTTACAAATCTAATTAACAAAATCTTAGCTTCTTATACGATTATAATTTTCTTTGAGATATTTTCTTTATCCCTTATTTTCCAGCTTGTGCTGCTGTGCATATGCATTACAATCGTAGACCAAAGCAAGGGACATGCAAGAGTGAGCAGGGATCTTCAGAATATATTTTCTCAAAATTTAAGCACCTGGGAGCAAAGAAGAACATATTGTTGCAGATACATGCTGTCAAAGAGAGGCCGCATAGCTATGGGCCGGTTGATAAACTCATGTCCAGTATCTGCTATCTTTGGGCTATCAGAAGCATTATCTTGTCCTGCACCTAAAAACAATGAAAAGGATGTGATTAGAAAGTAATTGTGATTAGGGCTAAAAGAAAGGGTTGGGCAGGCAAAAAGAAAGAGAGAGCTAGATAACCCAACATATCTGGAGAAAAATATTAGGAGCTGTCAGAGTTTCAAACTTCCAATGAAATGCACTACTAAACAATCTCATTACACCGTCAAATGGATAATTGAATCAGGGTAAGGGACGTACAACCCATTTGATTATCCTACTTGTACACACATTGTTTGAAGCATGAAACATATGGTACCCAGTAAAGGTGAAGTCCTGCTGATAGCACTATAGGTTACTAACTACCTGCCCATTTGGAGATATCAAGTTCATATACAATCCAAGTGCCAATTATGTGACAAGAGAAGTGGTTTAAGATGGAAGATTCTTTTCACCCTTCATTTATTAAATTCCACCCACTGGATTCCCTTATAACATGATATGCTTTATTTAATTCAGATTCAAGGACAAAATTGGATAGCACTGCAACAAACGGTAGACCAGTGAATCGTACAGGAGTACTTTCTTTTTGGCCTTTTGAACTATTGTTCCTCAAATTGATATACCTTCTTGTCCAAGAGGGAAAGTCTCCTGAACATGGGAGGATGTCCCTTCCAAATGCTCTTCTTCATCAGATAACTCCGACTCTGAAGAATCATCAGCACTTTCTGTACTGAGATCATTTGACAGCCCTAGTTGTTCATGGACTACCAAATTTAGTCTTTGTATAAGAAAGACTACCGCACCCTGGTCAATCAAAGTCATCTTTAGCTCAGCAATAATTAAACTGGAAATGGGAGAGTTCAGAACATAAAGGTAAAACTGGTAAATCACCTGCCAAAAGGAATAGCAGCCATCGACTAATTTATTTGTCCTGCCTTGAAATCCACCTTCGACTCCTTGTCTAAATACCACCCAATCCTAAAGATTCATAATCACAAACATCATCTCCATCAATACCGTCAGATGATCCAGATTTAAGTAACATCACTTCACCAACAACTCGATAGAACTCAACTTGGGAATAGTTATTAAAAAAGCAACAGAATGAAACTACTAAGAGAAGTAAAGAGACTGAGAGGATGTCATGTAGAGGTACTACTATACGAAAGATATTTAGAAGGAAAAGGAACTAATATGTTGATTAATAATCTACCCCCAACAATCCCAGGAATGCAGCAGCAAAACCTGGTAAAGGAATCCCCTGCAGCTGCTACAAAATGGACCAGTCAAGTAAATATAAGGTGAAACCAACGTCAAAACAAAAATTCTAGGCCAGAAGGCAATTCCTGAGTTTCTAGATATCCTCCTATCCACCATATAAAAGGCAGCCCGGTGCACTAAGCTCCCCACGCATAGTGGGTCCAGGGAAGGGTCGGACCACAAGGTAATAAAAGGCATTCAAAAGTTTAATACTCCAACATCCCCAATAAGGGACAACTACCAAAATGCTGCATGTTATTTCCCAGCTGTTTATCATCTAATTCACTTTTTTCCATCTGCTAACTTTTCCAGTGCATCAAAGTTATTTCCTATTTATTTTCACTTTTGATTCCTAAATATCCAATAAATAGTTGTATCTGTAAAAATAAAATAGCCTACCATTGTAAAACCAATGATTTTTTGTTTTTGATTTTTGGATTATGGCTTATCACCTTAACTACTAGAATAATCTCATGTACTCAGTAATTACAGCACTAAAATGCTTCTCCAGTTCTTCAATTGCCAGCTGAGATTCAGCTCATCTCTACGTTCTTTTTGTTCTCCTTTTCATTTTATGAGAAGTAACAAAAAAGCAATGTGGAACATTTGTGAAGACAAACTAAAATGCAACTATTGTAACAAGATACTTTTCTTGTTTCAGTTTCATTTGATCAGTCATGGAGGCCAGTAACAAACAAGAAATGATAATATCCCATTTCATGACAGTGAGAGGAATGCCACAGTCCTGTAACCCTGATGGGGAAAAAAGAGAGTACACACACACGTGATTATCTTAGCAACATTCATCAGTCCCCAACAGAGTCCTAAAGCAACTTACAATTAAACCTAGCAAGTCCAATCGATTCACTTCGTTGATCAGAATCATTGCAGCCAACCCACAGAAAGTATACCTAGAAAATGAGTTTAAATGTAAAGGGCTTCAGTAACATCATAAGCTGAGAAGTGATAGTTTTACTATGGCAACTAACATTGACAGAGAACTATAAGAAAAAGAGCGAAACAAGATTAGAAAGATGAGAATATCTCCAACGTGAGACTTACCCACCATGAGCTTCAGAACCTGGTTCGCCAGCAATTCCACCTTCATAAGTTTGACAACTGAAAACAAAAATGGGAGAACAGCTTAGGAAAGGCTTATCCAAGAAAATACATTCTTATAATGAATTCCAACAAAAAATGAGGGACATTAAGGAAAAGAAAGATCTACCACCTAATTCTTATCTTGTATTTCTGACACAAACTAAGAATAAATTCTTATTTATCCTAGCTAAATAATTCTTATGATGAGACTGGAATTAAATCAAGAACTTGAGAGAACAAGAATGAGACAAACTAGAATAAAAGAACAGTTCCTTCATCAATTTTTATTCAACAAGGACTTTCAACTTTCTCAGATGGCAAGAATTAGGAAACATCAGTTATCTCTCATATTTTAATCCCTGACAAATGGAAGCTGTCATCAACTCAGAGTCATGAATATGCAAACATAACATCGTTCTGAAATGATACTTGGAAATTTGCTTCCCTTACCAATGGGATTGAATCTCAATGGAAACCTTCAATGCAACTAAAGCACCCGCCTCTGTCATGCATTTAGTACGTATAATTAACTAGTCACTATGCACTGACTAGTTGGTGACAGTAATATGAATACTCCAAATCCATTACTTCGGGTCATCCCAATACTCAATATTTTGTCTTTAAGATATATTAGTTCTTAAAATCTCACACCTGCTCTGCCATAAACATATCTCTAACCAAACAAAAGGACTTCTGGCAAACACAACCTAATGTAAGTTTAACAACAACTAATCCTTTTCTTTTCCTTAATCTCAACTAATTGATGTAGTGGCTTTTGGGTGATTGTAGGTCTTTAGACAGTTTTTCTTCATGTGATTTAGAATCTACCTCGTTGCATTTATAGCAACTTCAATTATTTCAGTATCGTACCTAGGCTGGTATATTTGAAGGTTAATGTAAACACGATTAAACCATTTCGACAAATCTTTACTCATGATCCTCTATGCGTGCTATCTTGTTGCATCGTTTGTTGGAGGTGAGCATTTCCAATCTGATTTTCAAGCTTGTATGACCACATATCCATATTAACATCTATAATTCATGACAGTTAACTAGTGAACATGTTGGGTTTTATAGAAAACAATCACTCACATATTATTGCTAGTCTCACAACCATTCGTAATATAACTTGCTTTCCATTCTGATAGTTATCTTTTTATCTGATTGCACTCCTCTAATACTCCCAAATTTCTGCCATGCTCTTTTAATTTTATATGTTACATCAGCATCAACATCTATCGTGTAATTCTCTTGGAAGACAACTACACTAGTAAATCAAAAAGAGATATTACAGCTCAAGTATGAAATACGGTATACATAAAGAGAGAGTTGAATGATCTGTAGTAGATGAGTGCGCATCTCAAACCAACCTTAGGATGTAATTTCCAACACCATGAATCAGCTCGTCATCCACAATGTTTAATATATTTGCAACCTAAGAAACTAATGTATCAATTAACATGAAAACACATTATTCCAAAGACAATTAAGAAGAAAAAGGTCAAACTTGAAAGCGCAACATGCGAGAAATGGGTATGTACTATGTAATAAAGTATAAAATATCTATACAATTTGCAAGAGAGGCGTGCATCAGAAGGCTTTGATTGCCTCGTAAATGAAACTTGGGAAATGTTTGAATCTAATTTATTTTCAAAAAAACTAAAGTGATTCGTCAATAAAAAAATTATATTTGCTTAAAGCTTATCTCAGAGTTTTCCATCCAAATGCAGCAAAAATAATGAAAATATCACCAGAACTCAGATCACAAGGAGATCACACTTACAGAAATGGCAGTATAACAGGCACGAACATCTACTTCTCCACCATCATGCATCCTGCAGAAAATATTTGAAGTTTGAACTTAGCAAAGATGGGAAGTGGCAAGTCATCATTGATGAAATTTGAATATTGAAACAAAATGCTAGAAACAAGTGATCTCTCAGATGCTGTTTGTTAAATACACTTGGATCTACAAACTCAAGAATACACACACAAACATTTTATACATTTACAGATCAGGGTAAAAGTGTCAACTACAGTGCTAGTTCATCCAAAGTCTAGTTCCCCTCAGAAGGAAAACATAACAAAATTAGCAGGTAGGATTAATCAGGAGAATCAGTAGCAATGGAAGAACATTAGCACATACAACAGAGAGATGGCAAATTTTAAAATGGATAAATGAAGTTACAAATAGAAAGAAAAGCACCTAGATTTTTTTTTCAGAAACTGATAGTAGATAAATACAGCAGACTAAGAATGAGATCTAAAGGAAGACATGATTTGGGGAGCTGATCAAATAATGTAAACAAGTAGGAAGAATCCTACCTGAATCCACCACTTGCGTCTTTCATTCGCAGCAAAAATGTGTACAATTTTTCTCTGAGTCATATTATTAGATCAATGTCAACAGGAATGAACAATAGATAAGACACCAATAAGAACATACTATAGCTTGTGCACCTATTAATTGATGACAGAGCTTCAGGTTTGCCCAAAGTTATGAGTGAATTGACTGCAGCATAAGTAGTTGCAAGATGAGGCATCTGAAAAAAGTAAAACAATACAAATATTACTTCAAAAAACCTTAATGATAGGAAGCACAAGAACTGTATAAAATAAACAGGTTGAGCAGAATAAACAGAGCTTGAAACTGTTAAATTTGTGATTCTAAAAGAAACAGAAAAGGAGGTACAAGCTAACTTAGAAAAGAACGAGGAACCAGGCCAATAATTAAATGCATATTCATCAATTCAGATGACTATTTCCCTCTAATAGAATTATCTTTTAATTTGAAGTCCTCCAACAGAATTATATAGAGTTAACAAATTTACAATATTCAAATCAATCATCATCACAAAATAAAGCAGCATACTGCATATCAAAAACAATTGAAGACATCAGAAAATCAAACTCAATGTGAAAATAAGCATGAAGAAGCTGACACAAATCTGATTTAACGGCACTAAGAGTGGAGTGGGAGAATTTGACTTGCCTGACCAGGTCCACCTCCATAGCCACCATCTTTATCCTGTGAGGAAGGTAACCGTAAACAACACATGAAACTAAATCTTACCGCATTTTCTTGCGTGAGAAGTCCAAAAACAAATTAGCTAGAATTGCAGGCAAGAAAAAAAGGACAGTTGCACCAGTATTCTGGAAAGGTGGATGATAAAACATATCACAAATAACAGTCAAGAAAGATACCGATACCGATACAATAAATTATCTCTTAAGCAAATATTGTAATAACAATAATTTGGGATAACATTCTCATCACCATGTATATCACATTTCTATGACTAGGTTCAAATATCACTACAGAATCTTTTCTCCATGCATCATTATTAGTCACCCCTAAACACAATCAATCATGTGCACTGGTCTATAACTCTTTATGATTACAATTTCTAAGCAATAGCACAGAGATGAATGCAAGTAGTTCCAATTTTAGTTCATAAGAACCACAATAAAGTCCTTGGTGGAAAAGCCTCTTGAAGTTTGTTATAAAGTCTACCATATCTTTGAAAAGTCTACAGAGACTTTTGAGTTTTGTACGGTAGTGGAAGCCTATTGAAGTTGTCAGCCCTAAACAAGATGTAACTGGGTGCTTAGAATATAGCATGTACTTTAGTAGTAGCCTTTTCTGCTTAGAACACTTATCTTCAAATATCTATTTGGCCATAGATGTTCAATCAAATTTTGAAAATCTGTCTTCAAAAAAATATCAAGTTCCAAAAGCTGGTCCAGACCAGTTTTGGGAGAAATTACACTTTTACTCACAAAAGTTCCAAATTTTCCAAGTAATATGCATGTACAAACACAACTTCAAGTTCCAAAAATCACAAGTTCAAAAACTCAAATTTTCAAGTTTTAACTTCAAAATTTGGGAGCTAAAACAATCTCCCTAAGTTCAATGCTTCAAACCCACTTTTTTCACCACAAGAAATTCCTTCTGCTCAATACGTAAAAAAAGCCTGATGTTATATATATCGTGGTCTTGTAGCAAAGTATGGTCCTAAAACAAACAAAAAAGGTGATTCATTACACATAAGTTTTCCTCAGTGAAAGTGATCCTATTGGCTTGCTCTGCACCCATCCCCAAAACAAATACACTAGATCCCTACACATTTCTTTTTAAAGAAAGACATAGATACATAAACAGCAGAATACATAATGAACAAACCTGGCAACGGGTCAGAAAGTCAGTCGCATCATTTTCCAGTTTGGCACCAATAGATTCTCCCAACAAAGCAATTGAATGAAGTATCCAGTAGCAAAGCCATGGTCGACTAGAAAGAAAAACTTAAGTAAGGCATAGAAATAGTTGATGATAACAAAATAGCCTTTGGTTCCATTGGACTAGAATAGATGCCAACATCCCATCTTGATGAACACATTGTCCAAACTTTTACATTATGTTGGTGAGATATGGGAAAGGGAACCAAAGGGCATGACTTAACGAAGTTGGAATGGACATTGGGAATGGGAGACCACAGAATTCTTCCCGTTAAGTTTTATTGTTGAACCCATTATATTTATAAAATTTATGGTTTCATATATACTATTTATTGTACTTCCAGGGAAAATTTACACGTAGATTTATACCCCACATTGAAATTATTGGGTTCAGAACTTCAAATGAACCTGATACACCAAAGTTGCATACCCCATGGTGGATAGCACATGTGCTAGTGAGAGATAGCATGTTTCAATCCATTAGTCGAGGTATGAGCAAGTTGGTTGGAAAACATTGTGATCCCCCCACAAGAAAATGAAAAAGAAGAAAACCTTAGTGTGTCCTACACTGACAAGATTAGTCAATATGAACTTATAGACAATCCAACTATGTTGTATGTAACTAAACATTGGTGAGAGCTTTATTTTTATTTTTATTTTTTATAACTACGGACCAACTTGTGCGCACCTCGATTAATTCCACATGGTACGTCCTACCTCCCACTAGCATAGATAGTGGGTAACTCTATCCATCAATGCTTGGACAGAATAAGAGCTTGGGAAGAAATCACTGAACTTTTTGCCTTTGAATTTGAGTTCTGGTGATTCTCGTCCTAGTTCATTAACCACTAGACTACACTCTTAGGTGGATGCTTGGGGAGAGTTTATTTGAAGGTCAATATTCATCCACGTTCGCTTGTTTAGCTCTTTCCTCTCGTTACCATAGATTCTTCTATTGAAAGCTCAATCTCAACTCTCTCACTAAAATTGAATCTTGCAAACAGTGTTCTTTTCTTCCTAAAAAGTCACTCAATCAATCAATAGACTAGATCCCAAATTAGTTGAGATCAGCTATATAAAGCTATATTAACTGAGGTACTACTTCATTCAAGTCAATTCCATTCCAATACTTAATAATTTTCCTTTTAAAGCACATTAAATTCATAATACGAAATAATTTCAGTTATTTTAATTTTGTTTTCCTATTAGCCACCAGTTAAAATTAGAATCTTCAACATTGCAAGTGAACTCCACAAATTCGATGAGTGGTGAGAAACGATCATAGAGAGAGGGAGCTTACCTGGCATCCAAAACGGAAAACGACGGACCAAGTTTTCTGAGACCTTGGCTAAGATAATCGAAGTGTTTGTCACGTTCCAGCTCTATGCTTTATAAAAGAAAGAAAGAAAGAAATCAACACAAAATAAGTTCATCAATAAAGGAATTAGAACCCTAGAAATTGAAAAAGGTTGAGAGCTAACAGGTCGGACAGGGAATTGGGGGAAATGCTGTAGAAATAATCGTATATCTCTCGGACTCGACGCTCCACCACCCATTGATCTTCCAGCGTCTTCGTCACTTTCCTCGACTCCATTTTTTCACTACAACCGATTACTACTCTGACTGTAAATTTCGTCAGCGCCAAATCAACGCTCGTTTACTCTTTCTGCTAACTTTTCTCCATATGAAGTTTGATTCTAGTTTCTACCTTTTGTCTTCCTTGGGCTGATCCCTTTCTTGCAGGCCCAATATTTCTAGTTTCCGGGTTGTCTAGCCCATCATGTTATGAGCCCAGCCCTATCCAAGTCATAGAAGGCCTAATTGAGGGAAGTGCACAAATAGCTGATATTTAAAAGGGAAAATCACTTACACGTACATTTTAAAAAAAATATTTACGACATTTGTCAACATTATTCTTTTAACCATATATAACAATTTGGCTGAATGACAGTATTGCTAAAAGTTGCAAATGGCAGCACGTTTTGCTAAGTTTAAAGGAACAAAATTGTTTTAAGTAAGTATTGCTAAAAGTTGACAAAAATGGTAATAAATTAAAAGTATACTTAAAAGTGGTAATTATTAAATAAAATACCTTCACTTATGTAATTTTTCCTATTTTTTTTTTAAAAGATGACTAACATTTGGATAAAATTAAAGACTAATGAACTTGTCCACGCTTCGCGCATAGTGAATGGTCGTTTTATAAATTTGTTATTAATTAAAAAATTAAAACTTACTTTTACTACTATAGTTCTTTTAAGGATTTTTTAATATCATAAGATATTATTGATGAAATTTATAGGAATAAACAAATAAAAGAATAAAAAAAAGTAATTTGAAGAAATAATATAACATTAATAATGAGATTTGAAGGAAGGAAGTAAAAGAAATTAATAGCATTGATGATGAATGGAATTGAATATGGCCATCTTTGATATTTCTTATTTTTTTTTAAATTCAGTCTTTTGATTTTATTTTTTAAAATCTTCAATAAATAAAATAAAATTTGAGGCATAATATTTTTTGAAAGAATGACTTTATTTCTGAGAAATTATTTAATAAAAATATAAGAAAAATATCAAAAATATTGATAAATTTAAAATAAAATAAATTTCAATTAAAGACACAAAAAATAAGACAAAGTAAAAGAATACAGAAATTAGTAGAATAAATAAGTTGAAAGAAATAATGTCAGTAGTAAATTTTAATTAATTGAAGATATAAAAAAAACTTTAAGTAAAGAAACATAAAAAAAAATAAGATAACATTAAAAAAGAAAGAAATTTATAGAATACTTATTCTCTCCTAATTGGATATCAATTCCATATATATATATATATATATCTTTTAGCAAAAGAAATGATCTAAAAATTCAAAAAGGCAAATAAAATTCTGTAATTTTTTTTTGCAATTTTTATGAAGTTATAATAATAACCAAAAAAAAGAAAAAGAAGTAATTTAAGGAAATAATATAAATAACATTAATGATGGAATTAAGGAAAGAAGTAAAAGATATCAATAGTGATGATAATAGGAATTAAATATGGTCATTCTTGATATATTTTCTTACTTTTTCTAAAAAAATCAGTCTTTAGAAATTAAAAAAATAACTCCAAAAAATAAAATAAAAATTTGAGGCATATTTTATTTTGGAAGAATAATTTTATTTAAGGGAAAATTTCGTAAATGTTGATAAAATTAATTTAAAAAATATAAAAACTTTAATAGAAAATATAAAGAAAAAAAAAGTGATTTAAGGAAACAATATAAATAAAATCAATATTGATGAGATTAAGGGAAGGAAGTAAATTAAATTAATAGCATTGATGATGATAGGAATTAAATATTGTCATCTTTGATATTTTTTCTTGATTTTTTTTTTAAAAAAAACAGTCTTTTGAAAATTTTAATAAAAGCCTCCAACAAATAACATAAAAATATGAGGCATAATTTCTTTGAAAGAATAACTTTATTTCTGAGAAATTATTTTAATAAAAATATAAGTGAAAAGAAGAAAGAAATTAGTAGAATAAATAAGTTGAAAGAAATAATATCAGCAACTTTAATTAATTGAAGATAAATAAAAAAAACAAACTTTAAGTAAAGAAACATAAAAAAATAAGATAAAATTAAAAAAGAAAGAAACTTGTAGAATACTTATTTCTCCTAATTTGATATCAATTCCAGATATATATATATATATATATATATATATATAAAGATCTTTTATCAAAAG